>NW_027040859.1:3237500-3512500 GCF_037179485.1 Ochlerotatus camptorhynchus | reverse complement strand
GACTGAAACCATAGCAAAAGACAGCCGTGGATACCAAGCCTGTCCAGTTTTGCGATTGATATGCGGTGATTCAATTTATCGAAGGCTGCAGATAAGTCAGTATAAATTACATCCATCTGAGCACGAACCGACAAGCTGTTAGAGATGTAGGAAGTAAGGCACAGCAAGTTAGTGGCAGTGGAGCGACCAGCCATGAAACCTTGCTGGTCGATACTAATATACGGCTTACGGTGAGCGAGTAAAGGTTCCATAACAACGAGTTTGAAAAATTTAGCAACAGCGCTAAGCGAAGTGATGCCACGGTAGCTGCCAACGTCCTGCTTCCAACAGGATGGGAAAACGCCGACGTCCACGGACCGTTGAAAAACGTGCAGCAGTGGAGACAGCAAACTGTCCAAGTCCGTTTTGAGGAACGCCGATGGAATTCCGTCAGGACCCGGATTGCACGACGAATTGAGTTTCGAGGAAGCCCTGGAAAACATTTCAGGATTGATGTCAATTCTGCTCATGGTTTGGCCAGAGACTGGTACGTAACTGGCAGCCAGTCGGGCATGGTCGTCACTCAGTCTCTCGTCCGTGAAGACACTAGCAAATTTTTCAGAGAACAGCTGACAGATATCTTGCGTAGATGAGGCCACGTTACCATTATATATCATAGGCGACGGCAGACCAGCTTCATGATGTTGCTCGTTGACAAACTTCCAAAACTGCTTGGGAAGTGACTTAAGCTTTCTCTGCAATCAACGTCGATACTGAAGAAAGCACCGTTTTACAACTCGTTTCTATTCGTGACGTTGAAGCGATGGTGTGCGATGCTTGGTGAATTTCCTAAGAGCGACTCTCTTTCTGGATTTCAGTCGACGAAATTCCCTCGTATGCCATGGTGGATGGGTCGTATGATTGTGAATTTTTTTCGAAACGTGTCTGTCAATGACATATGCCAAGACATTGGGAATAGTTTGAGCGGCGGACTCAATGTCAACGGTGTTCAATAAGTCATCCCAATCTAAACTAAAGAGTAACTCGGCGATATTTTTTTTCTAGTAACTTCGCTTTAAATCTAGAATTAACGGCCACTAAAACACCTCCACCTTTAGCTTTCCGGCTATGAGCAGGATTCCTATCGCAACGGAAAACTTCGTAATCGTCGCCGAACACCTGACGAGAGAGCGTGCGTGAATACAACCATGTCTCCGTGAGAACAATGATGTCGTAGCAAATATCCGAGGTAGCTACGCGAAAATTGTCGACATCACAAGTTTTCTGAGGCATAAAAATCTCTGGTCACGTCTTCCTTCGGAAGGGAAGTAAAGCCGTTGGTCCCGGCCCATATGTGTTAAATGGGTGCGATATCCTACGCAGGTGTGGAAGCTGCCTTCCTGCACATTCGATTGCCGTCAATGGATGGCAATCGATGTCCGTCGGTGATTGGCACTAGATTGCGGAACAGAGACCGACGTTAAATAAAGGAAAGGAAAAAGTTTTCAAATGATCCCTTGCTTGAAGAGCCAATTCCTAACCTCAAGAAGAATTTTATTCAACTGGAACGTAATCACCAAACCAATACATCCGAGAACGCACTTCCGATGCTTCCATGGGTACTAAACGCTGGTCGCAGTGGAATAATATCCCTTTTGAATTCTAAGCATTGCAATTATTACAAGTTCTTTATGGGAATAACATATTTGCAATGGGTGTGATGATAATCAAATGACTGTAAATTGCTTTAATACTTCTTTATTTTTCACGGTGCTTATTTACACATTCAACACAAATAAATAACGACAAAAGATAGAAAATAGGAAACGAAAGAATGGCGGTTGATAGATTTATAGGAACATAATAAAATATAGGAAGAGTAGGAAACAGCTAACTGATCATAAATACTATTAAATAAATAAATTAACCGTGCACTAGGATAAGGCCTTTGTGACCTTCCAAATATTTGGTCTGCTCAATCATAACAATCGCTGACTATTGCGGGGGGCTGGGGAGGGGGATACCTCCTATGCTCTAATGGTAACACAATTACTGCAGAGTGGCATAGGGATTGTAGGCACCGTAGGCCAATTCCTGCGGGGAAGCCTGTCCATTGCGGTGCCAGTCCTGGTGGACGATTTCGGCGTTCACGGGCTGGGCGCTGGTGATGTAGGCGGTGGTCACACGTTCCTGCTTCTTGTTGAACAGATCCTTCAGGAAGGTGAACACTGATAAAGAGAAAAGACATTGATTAGATTTTGGTAAATCCGGGGTTTGGGGGGTGTTAGGGCAATCAAATAGTTACGGGAGAATTTCAGGGCCAGCAGTCCGGCGATCAATCCCTTCAGGGAGATCAGCTTGATGATGGTGAGCAAGATTGGCAAGACGATGGCCATCTTCAGCTTCAGAGCGAGCAGCAGTGGGAGGAAGACCTTCTTCAGGCGGCTGCTGCGGGCTTCTGTGTGGGGAGAAATGGGAAGAAAATGGAAAGAGATGTTAGAGCTTGTGGTGAATTTGAGCGAAAGCAAAGCTGCGATTGGTTGGGAAAAGTGGTGGTTGGAACTTTCGGCTGGAAAGCTTGTGGTGAAGTTGCCGTGGGAAGTTGCAGGTCAAGTTCATTGATGTTCAGCGAAATGGGGGGAAATGATCGTTCAGGGGTTTTTGTAAATTACAATCCTACTGATGCGGGAAGCTTTCTTAGGGATCACGCAATAATTACGTGGGAAGTTTTGCTCCTCTTTAGTAAAATCGTACGTCGAACATTGACATGTTCTGAATTCTTCATGTTTACGTAAGGTATGGTGAGATTCCCTCCCTCCCTTGTTAGAAAACGAATGAAAATATCCCTTTAAATTCTTACGTAAATAATGCATGGTCTCTTAGTGTGAATCGCTTTGATTACGACTTATCTTTAACTGAGAGAGAAGATTAAGAAGATTTGAAAATTATTCATGATTTCTATCAAGGTGGTTATTTGATTGACATTCTTTTCATTACTTCTGCTTTAAATCGGTATTAATTTCTCGATGGAAATGAGACAAATTTGCAAGTAAAAGTGTAAGAAGAATCTTGATTAAAGTTTTAAGACAGAATTCCAATCGCGCAAAAATCCTGCAAAATATAATTTACGTAGAAAACACAAATATATATTTCCTATTTTTTATGATTATGATCTATTCCACAACCTGATTGGGTAGCTGTACTTTCATGCTTCCTAGCTACGTGCCTACACTCTAAAAATTCTATTAAAATCGACGAATGGAATAAAAGCGATATTTTCCTCAAGTTCTACGTTGTTTCCATTTGTTGATTGTTCATGAATTTATTGTTCTTGGTTTGCAATGTTAATTCAAAGTGTTAAAATTTACATTTGATATTACAAAAACAGTTTGGAAATTGCATTGCGTCCAGCATTTTCATTTTTTGTTTAGCAGAACTATAGCAGACCAATTGTCTGCGTAATTTAATTCTCCATTTTAAATCTTGTGCTGAGAAAATGAGAGATCAGAATAAAATTTCTTAAGGTCCTAATAGAACCCATTTCAAACAAAATTGTCATTAGACTTAAAATCAGGTCCTAAATAAGACAAAAGATTGCAACAAAATATGCTTGAAATTCTCTTAGGATCTTATTCATTTTTGTGTTTGTTTTTAACAGACAAATACCGGTTCGTCTCTTTGAACCTTATTTAGAATCCATTGCCCGGTGTGAAGAAAACCTCGTGGACAGCAACATCGGTCGGTGTGGAAACGGTTACAGTGACATCGATCACGCAGTTTGGCAATATACGGATAATGACGCCACCAGAGAGCGAGTTTTGAATACCCTCAGACCCAAGGAAGACAACCGTATTTTCTTACCAAAGACGTCTTAGCAACCCGCGATCTTTACTATATGGAGTCGATTTATGTGTTTCTGCAAATGTCTAGTATAAGAATTTAATTCCTTTGTCTTTTTTCTCTTTATTAGTTTGTGTTTGTCTTGTTCCCCTGTCTCGATGAGTCTCATCGTCGCCTACTGGTCACCATAGCCGATTGAACTCCAGAAGAATCTAGAACCACACTACCATTCATACTGGCAACATCGCTCTGATGAGACAAACCCTACCCCCAAACTCCTCCCCTTATCCTATCCTTCGACAATGTTTTCCTCTAACCTCGGGTAAGCCACGAGTATTCGGCCCAACTCTTACTAGACATAGAATTAAGTGAATTTAGCTACAAACAATGAACAATGAATTATCGGCTCCGTTAAGCAAATGCGATTGAGCCTTCCAAATAAACAAACTAGATAAAAACAACTGTGTGGAGCAAAATGAGTGATTTGAACAACCCTTATACCAAACCCTTCAACTGACCATTGCTCGCTGTGCAAAGATTCTGACGACGAAAATGTCATCAACTCGCTGTCTTATATCGAATCAAACCGATCTGATTGCTTTAAATTCCAACAAATCAAAAATCAGTGGTGGGACTCAGACCGCTTTCTAAACTCCCCTTCAACAAAATACATCTCACGGAACAAACAACTGCGAGCAAGAGAAAGAGAATCCCCAAAAAATAAACGTAAATTTCCCCACTTTCTCTCCACAAGAACGACCTCACCCACTTGCACGTATGGGTATAGCGATCGTGCACAACCTCGCCCGGAGTCCACAACACAACTCGCCGCCCGACTGACCGCTTTGCTCCATAGCTGGTTGTGTTGTGCCAATGACCTAGTCCCTCGCGAGCGCGCACCCGCTGCTGAACGACGACGGTCACTGTCGAATGAAACGATGATGCTCATGGTACACCTACTACCACTACCATACACAAGCGAAGAAGCAACAACACCACGGTGGAAGAGGGGGTTTGTTTTGCTTCTCCACACGATCGAGCAAAGCCAGCAAAGTCTCAGCAACGATCGTCATGAGGGGTTCAATGAACTTAATGTGCGATCAGTGTCGTAAGTGGGGAGGGTGGGAGCCAGCACCAGTTGTTCTCTCATTTGAGAGCGAGAGAACCAGTGAATGCGCTCGCTCGCTTCATGCGAACGTGCTTTGAAAAAGCACTCGAGCTCGATTGGATTGTTTTGATTTGTTCTTTTGATTTTTTTTTCAACTGAGGGTGCGTGGATGAGGCAATTGTTGGTCTTTAATTTCGCTCGGATTTTATTTTTAAATTTTTTTTCCTTGATTTGTTTTCTGTCGATCTTGTTTTCCGTGCTGAGCACCAATGCTACCGACGCCAGGGAGGCAGCTCCCACACCTGGACCCTACCTATCGAACCATCAACTCATGAACCGGGGACCAACGGCTTTACTTCCCTTCCGAAGGAAGGCGTGATCAGAGATGTTATGCCTCAGAACATTCCGGCGGCGCCGACTGGAATTTAACTCAGGCCTGCTGGGGTGAGAGGTGATCACGCTTACCACTACACCACCGGCGCCGCTATTTTTTTTTAAATTAAGTGATTAAAAATTAAAATGATTAAATCGAATTGAATACCTAATTTTAAGATGACATCTTCTTTAAACAATTTAGGGAAGCTTAAAAAAGGTGGATGGATTCAAATTCAATATTTATTTAATTTCATATCATTTTACAGGGTGCTCTCGATTGAGGAACGTTATCAGCGGGAGTTTGTTGGTGATTACAGGTTTCAATTTCCCTATAATACAACTTTCAAGTGGTCTTTTTTCTGCTAGAATTCTGACAAGCCCAGCGCTAGGCTATACATTTGATTATGATTAAGTTTTCGTAGTTGAATTCCCAAGATTTAGGCGTCATATGAAACGAAAGTTGCAGTATTTTGCGTGCATAGTGTACATGTCCCTTACCTGGGTCTAATAATCAGCTATATATTATGATTTAAATTATATGTCATTAAGTTGACCACCAGACAATCAAGTTAGTTAATGTTATTAAGTTAAATGCGTATTCGTAATCTGCATTAAAAATGGAACTGAAGTCCAACATTTCGTCAATTTTGTTGCACTGGAACTCATTTAAATAAGTGCGATACAACTTGAAACTACTAATTTGTCTGGAAACGACTTTTCAGTTTAACGATGGATCAATAAGTCGTTAGATTCGGTCTTCTTCAGAGGATATAAAGTTATACCATCCTTTGTGTAGCGCAAAAAACTCTACGATGTAAACCTAAAACTAGCCCAGATAAAGACTCGAACACCTGGATAGAATCATTAGTGATGATAATACTGTGATCAGTACTTTTTCTTGAAGACTGAACAGCCCAAACAAAGGACTAATCTTCAAGACATTTAAAGTCCCCAGATAGTCTAGACCTTTCCGAATTCTGGGATGTTTAGATAGCTTTATTGTTTGATGTTCAGAGATCTTTAAGGCAGTTCTCATTTCTTCAGAAAATCGTCGAATTCATAAGAGAAATTATTTAAACTTTTTGGAACGGCTTTAAAGTTTTTTGATCTACAGTGAAATTTCTGTAGTTTTCCAGAAGTTTTTAAATCTTCTTTGAATCTCACTCCTTTAGAATCTACAAACTTCTATGAATCCTGATGAATGTGGGCGTCTTAGTGGAATACCTGTATAATGAGAGAGAGAAGGATTAGTATTTTCCATTTAATTCCACTACTTTATTTGCTTATCCTTGACAGATACGCGTATTTCGTCTACAATGTGCAGACTTCTTCAGTGTCTTGTACTAATACTCGACTCCGACTACAGTCGAGTATTAGTACAAGACACTGAAGAAGTCTGCACATTGTAGACGAAATACGCGTATCTGTCAAGGATAAGCAAATAAAGTAGTGGAATTAAATGGAAAATACTAATCCTTCTCTCTCTCATTAAACTTCTATGACTTTTTCTGAACTTGCATGATGTTTTCATTCCTTCGTGAAGTACCCTAAATTATAGAGAAGTTCTCTGAACTCCTCTAACGTTACAGTTTTTTTTTTCGGATGTTCATGGACTCCACGTGAACATGGATGACTCTGCAATTTTACTGATCAGAAGCTTCCTTTAAGGTGATACTCTAAGGAAGCCGTAGCGTGAAACTTTAAAGGCACAAATGTCAGCTTCCACAAAACATACAAATTTGAAATTGCTACTCCTTGTTTGCTGTGCTACTACAAACAAAGAGTAGCAATTTCAAATTTGTATGTTTTGTGGAAACTGACATCTGTACATTTGAAGTTTCACGCTAAGGCTTCCTTAGAGTATCACCTTATGTACTCGGAACATGCCTGAAAAAAACAAAACTGGCCACAAATATAAACACTATAATGTTCTTTGGACTTCCTTTAAGATCTTGGAACTTTAGCTGAAGTTTTCGGAAATTATCTAAATGAGATTGCTCTCAAAATTATTCAGTTTCTGTAAATTTCTCAAAGTATGTCACCAATTCCCAAACTTCTCAGGAGATCTTTAGGCTTTCCTACAATTATCGGAAATTATTCTTATTATTTCCCGAAAATCAAGAATTTTTTGAAGCTATTGGGACTGCTCTAAAGGTCTCTAAGCTTCGTTGAGGATCTGTAGGCCTAGTTTCCCTAATGTTTCAGGAATATCTTTAAAGTTTCCACTATTTTCCTCAAGTTCTCTGGACTTCATTGAAGATTTCCTAGCTTCCCTGGTTATTCTTGCAGTTATTTAAAATAAAGATCTTTAAAAGTTTTCTTGAAGCTGATGGAACCGCCTAACCGTTCTCATAGCTTCCCCTAAATCCGCGATATTTTCTATCATTCTTCGGATATTCTTTATATTTTCTAACATTGTTGAGCACCTCCCTGAAGCTCTCTAGCCTTGATAGATGTTTGGGACTGCCTTCAATTTCTCGAAATTTACCTGAAACTCTTGGAATTTCCCAGAAGTTTTCACCATTTGCGAGATATTCATCATTCGGCACTGAACTTCTCAGAAGTGGCCTGAAGTTCATGTAACTTCCCTTAAGATCTACAAACTCAAATGAAGTTTTGTCAACTGCTGTAAAACTCTTGGAATGTCTCCTGAATTTAACGGAACAGCTCCGAAGCACTTTGATCTTCGCTAAAGATCTCGAAGTTTTCCTTAAATCTATGGAAGTTCCCTGAAGGTATCGGAACCTAACATAAAGGGCTTTAAAACTACCCCGTAGTTTAGGAAGTTCTTGAAGCTCTCGGAAATGCCATGAAATTTTTAGAACTTTCTTTAAATGGAATTGGAATTTATGGAATTCCTTTGAGTTTTTCAGAACTTTTTGAAGGTTTCCGTAATGTTTGTGATGTTGATGGAACTGACATGAAGTTCCTAAAATCTTCCTGACGTTTTCGTACCTTCATTAAAGTTCCCACAATTTTCTTTGCGTTCATGGAACTGCCATCTTCTTTGAAGTTTTGTGGATTTTGTTCTTGGAATATATGTAATATTCCTGGAATTTTTCTGAACCTAATCGAATGGCCTTGAAGTCCTCAAAGCTTCTCCTGAAGTTTTCGAAGCTGTCTTCAAATTTCTCTGATGTTCATGAGATTTCTCAAAAGTTCTCAGAACATTCCCAATGCTCTTTGAATTTTTCTAAATATATTTAAAATTAAATGAGGATATTTAGAACTTCTTCAAGTTCTTGGAAGTACTTGACATTTGTTTAAGCCAATTGAACTGTTATAATCTTCGTTGATATTCATATTGCTTCAAACAAGATCACGATTTTGTTTTAAAGCTCATGGGACTGCCCTGAAGATTTCAGAATCTAGCCTTAAAAATCTTCAAACTTTCGCAAAGTTCTGAACTTTTTTCTAGTTCACGGAACGTCCCTGAAGTATATAGATATGAAATTTCTAAGAATTTTGCAGATATTCCCTAATATTTTTGAAGTATCCCTGATGTTTCAGAGTTTGTCATAAAGAGCTCTGAACTTGTATTTTTCAAGATTTCCCTGAATTTCTTAGAACTTCTATCAAGTTCTCACAAATTTGTTGGGTCAATATATAATATTTTGACGTAGGACTACGTCTGTGATTTCTATATGGGGGTACACTTTGTGAAAACCGAAAATGGAACATGTAACGAAATTATGAAAGATTTTGAACGTTAATAACTCAGCTGCCCCTAGATCAATTTGAATAATGTTATCACCAATCGACCAGAAATATTTTTAGCAATGCTTTCGACTGTTGATTTTCAACAAGAAACTATTGAAAAAGTTGTAAATGACGAGCATTGTCCAAAAGCGTTGAAATAACTAACAAATCCAACAATTACGTAAATGCATATGCTGCTTCCACAACACTGTCATTAGAGAGTCGTTAGTAGACGTAACAAGTCGAAGTGGTATTTGCCTCCGATTTTTGGGTGCGTGCGAATAGAGAGGATGCAATTGCGTAACATTTTGCACACTCATCGCCATATTCTGAACCACACGCCCCCAACGACCACACCAAATGCTCTCCAGAGTTGTAAACTTTCTGTTTCGTTGATAACTCGACGGCAAACACATTCATTTGTTGTTCTGGATGATAGAAGAACATAGCAGAAATAGGTTAGTGAAGCCATGGCCATCAAAAGCGGAAATCGATGAAGAGAAATTGCTTTCACCCCTCTGCTTCTAAGCCCCTTAATTCAGTCTTCGTCATAGCAATGAAAACTAGCATCGTACTGGTGTTGGTTCTTGGGTAACACTTGCTGGTTGCAATTCTGCTCTTAAACATTTTCGAAGGACCACAAAAACATGAAATTACACAATTTTCTAGGGATGCATTAAAGCCAATTATTCGATTAACGATTGGTCGTTAAGATTTTGCCAGCTATTTGATTAAATATTTATCGAGTTTTAAATTATTCGAGCACGTAAACGACATCCCTTCTTATATCTACTCGTTTGATTTAGCGCAGTAGAGAGCATAAATAAAAGTACTAATTTATCTGAACAGGCATAGAGAAGAACCATGACGTGAACAGGATCATGAATTCGCCGAAAAAAAATATTAAGCGTCTTTCTGCTAAATGCTAAGACTACCAACTTTTTGAGAGAAGGAGTTTAACGGGAAAACTAAAAAAAGGAGGAGCTTCAGCTCGGTGGACTCTGATATTCTGTGGCCTTCCAACCTATCGCAGACACCAGTTCAACCCCTGTTCAGCAGCATACGGGCCAAGACTCTTGCGAGTGCCCAATCATTGAACCGAAGAATATGGGATGGGATTGTCCGGTCCGATTTGCTGATCCAGCTGCCCTAGATGCGTAGAACGGCAGTTTAAGCCTGTACTACCATCGGCCCTTTTCAGGGCCACCATGATTTTCCTAAAGAGTTAAATATCTGAACATGTCCCAACTAAAATTCATATCAAGAGATTCTTCTCAGGGCAATCATAGTCATACAAAAGAGTATAAACAGATAGAAGCTCGCTCAAATTCCTATTCCTTTTCAACACACAAGCTCCTGCTGTAGTTAACAAATAACATTTATTATATAAGACCACGTAGTCCTACATCACCATTGGGTACAACCCCATAGGGCAGAGTTTAATTCGGATGTTAGGCTGCTGAAAACAGTAACATTCTACCGGAATATCTCTATAGTTTTGCCTGTTTTGTATCCCTCAAATATGATTGCAGATTTGGAATGTGTTATAAATTTCCTATAATAATAGATCAAGAGTTTAAGATTTGAGAAGCTCAAAATGATTTGGTGAGTGACTATGGTGCGTATCGTTACAACGTGGTTGGATCACTGAAAAGTGAAAGGCCCGCACTGATATCCGAACAGCTTGTATATTTATTTTTGTGTGTGCTTCAAATCTGAAATTTGATTTTGGCTTAGTTTAACAAGTTGTTTTTAGGTTAGAATAGAAAGCTTACAATTCAGTGGCGATTTTTGCTCGAATGGCCTTTCAGGTCAGCATTTAACCGCTTGCGGTTGTGTATGATCCTAAGTAGAAGTAATTCTTGTTTAAGTATTTAAGTTTTACTAAGTCCATCAAATTTGTCTTCACTACCCTTAGCAACTATGTAGATTTGAGCTAGATGCTAGTAGGATTAACTAATTTGACTTTCGATCGCAACAATTTAACCCGCGTGTATCTGGTTCAATTAATTTTCAATTTCGTTCCTGCAGACTGACGTTTCGACACAGAGAGTCTATCACGAGTAGGCTGGCCGCTCGTGGCGTGATGGTTGTCAATTCAACCGTTCAATCAGTCGATGTTCCTGTACTAACATCCTCCCCCGAGTGCGGTTCACTGGCTTCAATGCCCACACTGCTACTTGCAACATCGAGTACCGCCAGTTTCGATACCAGCCGACGAAGAACTCCCCCCGCAGTCTTTATCATAGCCTGGCGCACGTAACCAACCGGTACTCGGATCGACTCAATCACGATTCCGCGAGTCCAGTCATTCCGCTTGCCTTCATCCACTATCAACATCAAGTCTCCATCTTGCACGCACCGAGCTTCATCGTACCACTTGGTCTGCCTCCTGATCACCGGCAAGTACTCCTTCAGCCAGCGTTGTCAAAATCGGTTGAACTGCCGCTAGATGTGGTTTCACGAGTCCCGGGAAACCCCCTGTTGAGGCTCGATACACACGCTCGTCTGTTTGACCCCGTTAGAGCTCCCCAGCAGAAAATGGTTCGGAGTAAGCGATTCCGATTCCGCAGAATCAAGTGGTAAGTTCGTGAGTGGCCTAGTATTTACAATGCCCTCTACCTCCACGGTCACGATCTGCAGCTCTTCATCGTTGAGTTTTCCTTCGCGGTACGCATCCCATATCGCCGCTTTTAATGAACGGATGAGTCGCTCCCATGCACCGCCCATGTGCGAAACGCATGGCGGAATGTAGATCCACTTCGTGTTGGCACTGGTGAACGTTGATCTGCTCACGAAGCTGTCGTTCAACCCCGTGGAAGTTCGTAGCGTAGTCACTGAAAAAATCCACAGGCCATCCTCGGCGGCAGACAAATCGTTGGATGGAGGAAATACATGACGCTGCTGACAGGCTGTATGCCACTTCGAGGTGAACGGAGCGAAATTCACCTTTGCACTTTCGAGCGGCCCTGCTTGGCTAACAATAGGTCGAAGTATTCCACTCATACGTAACGGAATGGACGATAGTTTACAGCCAATCGTGCTGGTGGCAGTGGTGCCATCGGAGGGAATAGTCGGAAGTGCCTTACGAATTTTACATAATTGGCAGCTTCGTTCGATCTGCTTTACCACCGATCGCAGTTTCGGTATGATGAACTGCTAATGACGGTAGAGCCGATGATAGCGTTCGGCCAGAAGTTCCGTGCACCGATGCTTCCTTGGCAGAATTACTGGAAAGCGCACGCTGCAATCCGGCTGTTTTGACGCATGAAACCCCGTTAATCCATCATTGGCATCAGTTGGTAAACGGTGCTCGATCTGTCAATCCATTCCTTTTTGTCTTCCGGTAGTAGTTCAGCGTCGTTACCTCATTCGCAAAGGCTTCTCTTTGAAACTACTAGCACGTAAGCTATGCTGCAGCTTAACCCTTCTAGAGAACCGCTCGTAGGCGATCACGGGTTCTCAAGTGGCATGAAAGAGTACTGACGGTCGAACTTCTTCGACTGGATCCGCAGAGCTCGGCCATTCCTGTTCCGGGAAGCGCAAGAACTCCGGCACATTGAACCACTTGCTTTTATCGCTGAAACAGGGTCAACTCCCCCCCAGACGGAACCCATTTACACTCGTCAACTGTTGTTGTCTCGAGAAATTGATTGATTGATTTATCTTTATTAGGGAGGCTTTCAGCCTGGGGCTGGTTCGCCTCCAAGTGTCTCGAGAAATTCACCAACCCGGTTGGTCACGAATAGTCGGTAGTTTCTGGGATCCGTGCGGACCCACGAAAGCGTGACCGAACTGTCCGTCCATAGGATTCTTCTTCTGATGGAAATGGAGTGGTTGGCTTGCACGAACTTCATCACTCTTGTTCCCAAGAGACATCATTGTAGTTCCAGCTTCGGTATAGTCATTGGGTTGAGTGGTGCTACTTTCGCCTTCGCAGCGATCAGTGTGCACTGGGGTGTGCCGTCAGCGGTGATTGTCCTCAGGTACAGCGCACAGGAATACGCAAGCGAACTGGCATCTACGAAGACATGAAATTCCGTAACTTCATACGAACGTGCTGACGCTTCTGGGAAATAGCAGCGAGGAATGCGAACGTTCGAGATGTGCGAAATCATATTGATTCACCTGCACCAGTCTCCATACTGATTTCCACCGACTTCTTCATCCCATACGGTTCCAACACGCCACAAGTCCTGCATCAGTATCTTGCCATGGATCAGATATGTGGCCAATAAACCCAACGGGTCAAACAGAGTCGAGACGCAGTGTAGCAATTGCCTCTTCGTTGGGATTCTGTCATTTTCCAGGAGAGATTGAACTTCATCGCTCCCCAAGGTGCTCCAGAACACCCTCGTTGTTTGAGATCCAGTTCCTAAATTCGAACCTATCGTACCGGAAAATCTGACGTACTTCCTCAAAACAAGATGAGCTTCTTCTTTCGACCCAAAACTATAGAGGTAATCATCCACGTAGGTGCTCTGCAGTATTCCTTCCGCCACTTTGGGAAATCAAACACTCCCAAGTAACAATTTTGGTTTTATGGGGGTTCTGGAGACCATGATTTAGACTTGTAGCATGCTTTAAAACCTCGATAAAACCAAGCGTGCTCCCAAGCGTTCTTATTCTCCACGAATTGTGCCGACGCTGGTGAGCATGTCGACCCAAACGTTGCAACATCGACCAGGAAGATTTCCGGGTCCTGGCTTGGATTTAAACGCCACAGAATTCACTGCAAATGCTTGTCAGCAGCGCGCGTCAGAATCTGCAAGAACATTTATCTTCTCAACTGCACTACTCAATAACTACTCATCAAAACGTTTTGAGCAACTCAAATCTAAAACTCTCGATCCATTATTCTAGAAAATTTATCACACTTTCCAAATATGCAATAATATTTAAGGGTTACTTTCTGTTTCTGTTTCCCTGTATAAAACAGGGAAAACCCATTGTAACGTCACGTAGAAGGTGTAATGTGCTTCACTCCAATAGCAACAGCTATTCTTCTTTTAATATGTTTTAATTTAATGTCAAATTACGTTCAAATTCAATAAAGCTCTTCCAGGAATATCACGTCCTAATATATCTTCCCAAAGATCAAACGCCATTACAAAAATAACCATCACCCAGCTTCGCATCGACGAGCCCCTCGGTTTCTCAGCATTCGATCGGTTCGGTTCGGTACTCCTGCAGGCAACTGATAATGCGAACAAAAGAGAAAGCGCTGCTCTCCCGCACTCACCGAAATAAACGTTGCGTATCGCAGCAGCAGCAGCAGCAACAGGTTCCCCAAAAAATATCGAAAAGTAAGCCAATATCACCAATCAACGCTCCGAAATTCCGAAAGAAACCGGATCCCGTTCCAAAAAGCCCCCCGCCGGAAAGTAGGGGGATTATTCTTTCTGGACTAGCAGGGCAGCGGAGTGGTGCCACCGCCGGCCGCCGCTCGTTCCAAAAATCGATGAAGGTAATTCGAAAAACTTTCCCTTTTTTACGTCACCCGTGTGTGTATATGTGTGCTGCACCCCTTTCGGGGTGTAATAAATATCGATGACGATCAACGAGCGACCTTTTCGTCCAGAAGATGGCCTCTCTGTCCGCCGCTAATTAAAAGCTTCTGCCCAACTATGAGCGGCATGGTATAAGCCGGAGTAGTCAAGTGATGATAAATATTGAGACTCGAACCCCCTCCGCCCGGGTATGGGGGACATTTTGAATATTAAATCGTTGTAATATTGATGGTCGGTCCGAGCACATTCGCTTGCGCGCTCTCGGAAACCCGGATATTTGGAGAAATCGAAAACAACTTTCATTTTTTCGATTTTTTTGTTTTTTAATTTTTGACTCATCCAGTCCAGTGGAGCACCGCCTTTCTGGGGCATCAGAGGAGGAAGGAGTACAATGGGCAACGATGGATGGTCATCAGATCAGGACAAGTGTGGACCGTGGTGGGTGACACTTCTCGAAGCCGTCGGGATCGATTGCGAAATTTCAATAAAAGTCGTCCCCGCTTTCGAAAATTCAAGCAAAAAGAGTTCAACGCTGGCTAAGGGACGAACTCTTGGGCACGGAAGAATTGTTTTTAAATGTGAGATGCGACCGACCGTCGTCGATGGTGGTATTTTGCGGCGGCATCGATTGTTTCGCGATTATGATGGGTCTCTGGTTGTGTAATATTTAATGATACAGTGGAGTAATTCGACTCGGGGAAAAACAAAGGACGAACAAGATGCGCCTTGTGGGATAACATGAAATGCGTTTCGAGAAGGTTTTAAAGGCGTTTTGAAGTGATTCAGGGCTTACATTGGTCGTTGATATTAACTTCTAGTGAATTTTTAATAAATGATCTATGGCTTATGGGTATGGTTGAATTTGACAGTATGGAAAATTTACCAAACTTAGCACGAATAGCTTGGAAAACTGTTTTTAAAAGTTACTCAGTTTTCCAAATGACCACTTTTTGAAAGCATGCAAATTTACAATATGAATAAATTGACTTAAATTTTTATACTTTCACAGTCACAAATACGATTTCTACAAAACCTGCCAGCAATAACATATGAGATCATGTTATCTGTTCAGATTCTGTAAGGGGTTCTGCAAATGAAACTGTCTCTACAGACATTAACGATTACAGTATGATTTTATCAACGTTCAAGCTGGAGAAGCCTTTCGAAATTCGGAGTTTTGAAAAGGTGATAATAAACAAAAGAATGTTGAATGAAGCATTCCAAGTCGCTAAGCAAAATATTCCACAAGGATCAGAATATGTGATAAATTTGTACAGTTCTCTGAAAGACAGATATTCTAGGAAAGTGTTTGTTCGTGCAAAAATTAAAGGCTTCTGCCCATGGATGACTTTCGACTTGTGGAATCCTATCCGGATCAAACAGAACGTGTTAGCAAGCTGTAGATGGCGTCCGTTAGAAAGCCAACCACGTGAACTATTGAATCACATCTCGAAGAAAGTTCAGCTAGTAAAAACTGGATGTCAGGCCAATCAAAAGGACCTTTGTAAAAACTTTACCGAAGTAATGGGACGGGGAAAGATGGACACAGGAAACATTGAATTAACAATTAATGGACTGAAAACTATCGATGACTCAGCTGTTGCCAATACATTCATCCAGTTCTTCGGCACGATTGGACCCCAGCTAGTCTCAACAAATCCATAGTAGAAGAGACATAAACAAATATAATACTGCGACCAACTACTGTCATGTGCATCCCTACAAACAACCGCGACAATAACCCAATCGTAAACAAACAAAGTCAACCACTCCAAACTGGGCATAGTCTTCTTCTTCTTCTTCTTCTTCTTATTCTTCTTCTTCTTCTTTTTCTTCTTCGCATTTCAAGCTTATTGCATATCGCATATTAGCTTATTGCGTGCTCTCAACTTAGTGTTCTAGATGCACTTCCACAGTAATTAATTGAGGGCTTTCGAGGCCTGTACCATTTTTGCATTGATATAATTGTGTTGCAAGTCCAATCATACTTCTACGCCCAGGGAAGTCGAGAAGTTTTCCAACACGAAAAATTCCTAGTCCGGACCGGGAATTGAACCCAGCCACCTCCAGCATGATCTTGGTTTGTAGCTGCGCCTTTACCGACTGAGCTAAGGGAGGTCCCAAACTGGGCATAGTCCACAGTTCAAATTACACAGAATGCTTTTTATTACAACCATATGCGGCGATTGCACCACAGCGTTAGAGTTATTTCATTTCTACTTTCCTCTCCCCGCTTGGGACCTAGACCGATGTGCAAACGAAAGGTTTCACGTTGCGCAGTCGGGTAGGACCACCAAGTCACCAAAAGTGCAGACCTTGCGAAGATGCATATTTTGGGTATCGACACTCCAGTCGTCTCATTCTTACACATAGATTATCTAGGATAAGAAAGAACATGTAAATGCTAAATAAACCAAATAATTCTGAATACACAAACCAATTAATCGATCAGCAGTCAAACTCTTACTGGTAGATACTTTTATAAGTTTTGATACTGCATATTCAAAGAAATCCCTTCTCCAATTGAAGACTTCTCGATTGAACCATGTATGCTCAAACCTGCTACACTACTGTTCAGGATAATCCAAATAAAAGATCTTGATTCTGGAAAAAGCATCGGGCCCGGATGGGATAGCAGTATCATCCATAAAAGACCATCACTCTATATTCTCAGTTTTGTTTGAAGATGTGTTCAATGAATCTATCAGCACGGGAAATTTTCCAGACATCCTCAAAGTGGCACGAGTAACACCAATATTCAAACCGGGCAGCAAGACAGATGTTAACAATTACAGACCAATATCGGTCTTACCAATATTGAGCAAAGTACTAGAAAAGCTGCTTGTATCTAGACGATTACACTTACTCCACGAGCAAAAGGTATTTAAAAAAACTATCAATACGGATTCCGCACTGGATCAAATACGCTCACAGTCACAAGTGAACTTGTTGATGACATCTGTTTCTGTTGAGTTTCTGCTTGTTCTTTTGAAGTGGAGATCATGGGAGAAATTAAATTGGAGATCAACTGGAACAACACACCCATTGCTAGGTAGTCGAACCGGGTTATTGCTCCGAACATTCCAATGACTAGCAGGATTCTTGAGTTATCAAAGAAAGATCTCAGTGTCCATACTGGTTTGCTAACAGGACATTGTCCATGAAAATATCACTTGAAGTTTCACCCCAGCAGGCCTGGGTTCAATCCCAGTCAGCGCTGCCGGGATGTTCTGAGGCATAACATCTCTGATCACGCCTTCCTTCGGATGGGAAGTAAAGCCGTTGATGGGTCGATAGGTAGGGTCCAGGTGTGGGAGCTGCCTTCCTGGCACGTCGGTAGCATTGGTGCTCAGCACGGAAAAAACAAACCAAAGGAAAAAAAAAAAATATCACTTGAAGTTAATAGGAAAACTTCAAGAGGATATGCTTCGATTCTGTGGCATAGAAAAGGAAGACTCTGAACACCTGCTATGCTGAGGTACAGTAATCTTCAATAAAAGGCGTATTTTTCTGGATAAGGGGCTGACAGAACCCTTTAATATTTGGAATGCAGGTCCCAGTCAAGTAATACATTGCATTCGAAATGTAAAACCTGGCTGGTAAAATGCTTTTGGTCAGTCTATTAGCGAATTCGTTTATTATCGGGGTTGGAAACAGTTCCAACCCAGTGCGAAAACGAACTTTTTGTCAGTGCGAACCTGAACCTGAGCTAGCTTTAAAAACAAACGAGCAAACTGATGTTTGTCAGAAAACAAGCAGACCCAGTCTTGATACCCGATTCAGGTTGGAACTGAATAATAAACGAATTCGCTATATGTCGTCCAAAATACGGATGGTACGACATACTGATAGAGCAGTATAAAAACGGGGAATATATCAAAATAGATTAAAGTAATAGTCTCAGTGATGAATATACCCAATACGAAAAGACAAATTAGTCGATTAAACTTTCCACCCAAATGTGTTATAAACCAAATGACGAAATAGGGCCGTCCTAAAAATCATTGCACACTGGGCCAGGAATGAAATCTAGCGGAGCAAATTTAATAACTCCGAAACGCAGCATTTCTGCGAATTGGTGTTTTGGGCACAGTTTCTCATCATATTAAGGACCATCTATTGACATAATCAAATAGTTCAAAATTCTTCCGCAAAGATGGTGCCACAATCTAACTTCTTTCTCTGACGTTTTGGAGATGGAGATGCCTTGGGAAAAGTTGTTTATCTTGATAAAATAAACAACTCTTTTGAAAACGTAAAATTTCCACAGCCTACTGGTTCCGAGTAATGGAGTTTTGACGTACTAAGAAGAGTTATATTTTTATTTTATCAAGATAAACAACTTTGCTGAAGACATTAAGTCTTCAAAACGCCATTTCAATGCATTAAAAAAAAAGTTATAGAAAAAAAAACATGTTCCACTAAAATTAAGAGATCTCAAAAACACCAAAAAAAGCCCCTCTAATTTTGATATTTTTTTTATTTAGTACTGCTTAATTTTTGCTGAAAATTTTAGGTTGCGATTTTTTGCACTGTATGTTAAAAAATTGCTGTTTTCACCAACAATATCTGTAAAATTTGAGGCTTAAACCAGTATTTTTCTTCACAAAAGTTATTAATATAATGTATTTGCATAAGAGAAAAATATTACATTTTAACAGTAAGCAAATATCGAAACTGAAAAAAAAACATATTTTCAACATTTTTTTCTACTCCATGTAACTTGGAACTTTGGCTGTGGAAATTTTACGTCTTTTAAAGAGTTGTTTATTTTGTTAAGATAAACAACTTTGCCCAATACATCAAGTCTCCAAAACGTCAGAGAAAGAAGTTAGATTGTGGCGCCATCTTTGCGGACGAGTTTTGAACTATTTGGTTACGTCAATACATGGTCCTTATCAGGCATGGAAAATCATTTGCATTCATTTGCCTCAACTTTTTTCATCTACAGCATTGCGCAAAATAATGTATAGAGCTTTTGTAGGTTTTGTTATTAGCTACAAGTTTTGCTGATAACTAAAATCTGTATCTCTTATGCATCACGAACTAGAGCGGGCAGAACTTGTTACTGTTTTTCAGTGAATATAAAATAAATTCACTGAAAAACAGTAAAGGCTTCTGTTCGCTCTGCTTTGTCATGCATAAGAGATACGGATTTGATTTGTTAGGGAAAGTTGTAGTTTATAATAAAATCTACAAAAGCTCATTTTGCGGAATGCTGTTGAATAAAAAGTTAGAGGCAAATTAATGCAAATGAATGCACGAAATGAATGCATATGATTTTCCATGCCTGGTCCTAATTATGATGAGGTTTTTTGCCCAAGACACCAAGTCGCGGAAATGCTTCGTTTCGAAGTTATTAAATTTGCTCCGCTAGATTGCATTCCTGGCCCAGTGTTCATTGATAGCTTGTTCTGGTAAAAGCAGCTTGTACTGTCCACACATAGAAAGTTCAGAAGATATCCAGGAAACTCTCGAAGTGTCATCAACTACGACTCTAAGTGTCTTTTCTTTTATTTTACGTCGGTCTCTGATCCGCAATCTAGTGCCAATCACCGACGGGCATCGATTGCCATCCATTGCAATCCTACCTGCGTAGGATATCGCACCCATTCAACACACATGGGCTGGGACCAACGGCTTTACTTCCCTTCCGAAAGGAAGACGTGACCAGAGACTCTAAGTGTCATCAACTACGACTCTATGTGTCATCAACTACGAGGGATGATTTGAGCTATAATCCAGAAGATATAAAAAAGACACACACTACGAAAAAGTCATGTAAATTTCGCTTCCCTGAGACCGACACATGTAAGAGATCCTTTTGACATAAGAATCAGTTGCAAGAAACGAGAAAATCAATTCAATCAAACGTTCTCTTCGTTGAGTTGCTTAAGTTTCGGTTTGAGAACACTTAATTTTACATGAAATGTTTGTTTACGTTCCACGATTTACGTCCAATATGGATTACGTCTCATGAAAAAGTAGTTGTTTCTAAGCGTGCAGCTGATACCGTGGTTAATCGAAGGTTGCACGCATGGTCGTTGAATCCGACTCAGTTTTTTGGGTTCAGTGTTACACAAATTTGGAAAAACGCAGATCAATCGTAAAATGAGAAAAATTTTCTCGTTTTAACTCCAAAATCTGGTCGAATAAAATTATTGACAATATGAATGCATTTGTAGCCTGACTAAAATGTTATTTGATTTTCCTCACAATGGCGCAGCTATTAAGGGAAACCGAAAAAAAAGGATGGTGCCACAATCTAACTCAGTGTCAGTGTCCTGTGTTTTTGCGAATTTGAGTAATCGGAACTCGATCGGAACGGACTGAACAGTTCAAAATAGGCAACACATATATGGAGCCTGCAAAATAGTATGACTTTGGGTTAGCCTCGACGCACATACGACCTTGCTCTGAATTTGAACTTCCTATATCGGATGTTCGTGGGTATCCGCATTACCACGGACCAAATTTTCGCAATTCGGTAGGTTCTGTAGAAATGCCGCGAATACAACGTGCGCACATATCATTTGTTCATCGATTTCAAATCCGCATACGACACAATCGATCGAGATCAACTATGGCAGATTATGGACGAGTACAGATTTCCGGATAAACTGACGCGATTGGTCAAGGCGACGATGGTTCGAGTGATGTGCGTTGTTTGAGTATCGAGGACACTCCTAACTCCCTTTGAATCTCGAAGGGGGCTACGGCAAGGTGATGGACTTTCGTGTCTGCTATTCAACATCGCGTTAGAAGGTGTGATAAGAAGAGCCGGGATAGACACGAGTGGAACGATCTTCAGGAAGTCCATCCAGCTTTTTGGCTTAGCCAATGACATCGGCATCATGGCACGGAAATTTGTGACGATGGTGGAAACGTACATACATCAGACTGAAGACTGAAGCTAGGTGGATTTGACTTGCCATTCACGCATCAAAGACGAAATACATGATAGAAAGAGGTTCTAGGGAATACAATGTTAGTCTCCCACCCCGAGTTCAGATTGATGGTGACGAAATCGAGGTGGTCGATGAGTTCGTGAATTTGGGCTCACTGGTGTCCGCCAAAAATGATTCCAGCAGAGAAATTCAAAGACGCATTATGGCACGTAATCGCGCCAAATTTGGACTCCGGAAGATGCTCCGGTCGAATAACATTCGCCACCCCACGAAGTTGACTACAGCTTTCCTCCGAAGAACGCTTTACCCACTGAGTTGCACCCACCGCTTTTTCTCGGCGGGGTTTCAACCAGTCGGTCTGATTTTTTGCATGTGAGTAGTGCCAATGGAGAACCAGTCACTCGCAGAAAATCAGAGCGCTTGGTTGAAGCCCCACCGAGACAAAGCTGTGAGTAGAACTCAGTGGGTAACGCGATCTTCGGGGGGAAAGATGTATCTACAAGACGCTGATCAGACCGGTGGTGCTCTACGGCCACGAGACCTGGACTATACTCGTGGAGCACCAACGCAAACTTGGTGTTTTTGAACGGAATGTGTTGCGTACCATCTACGGTGGAGTGCAGTTGGATGACGGAACGTGGAGGTGGTGAATGAACCACGAATTGCACCAGCTGCTGGGAGAACCATCCATCGTCTACACTACGAAAATTAGGCGACTACGATGGGCTGGGCACTTCGTTAGAATTCCGGACGACGACCCAAAGAAAATGGTTCTCGAAAGCGATCCAACAAGAACAAGAAGAAGAGGCGCGCAGCGAACACGGTGGATCGACCAGGTAGAAGGTGACCTGCGGACCCTTCGTAGACTACGAGGCTGGCGAAGTGTGACCATGGATCGAGTAGAGTGGAGATGACTTCTTCGGACAGCAGAGGACAACAAGGCCTTAACATGATTGTTAAGGTAATATATCGGATGTTGATAAGACACGAATATCTATATTAGCATCGAACTTCAAGAGATCCTAGCGAAAGACCAGGATAGTTTCGCAGAATACATCAGATTTAAATTTCCCAAGTAACAATTCAGCAGCTACTTGGCATCCACTCTGATTTATGATGGTTTTATAAAGGAAATAAACAATCCATTTTGTTTAAATGCAGCTTTTCATAGTGTAAAACATTTTTGGTTTATAATTCAGCTTATGGCTGTTTTAAGAACCTTTTATAGTCTGTCGAAAAAGTCGAAATCTTTCTTGCTTTAAACATAAATTTAAAGCAGCTCTCAATCCCTCCATAAAACTGTTCTGTAAATCAATCATAAACTTCATTAGCAATTGTTTATTAATGCCTTGATAACATACTCTATAAAGTTGTTCTATCATTATAAAAGCAACCATAAAACCATTCGGTTTTAAATGAGAGCAAAAAGCATATATTGTTGATGTTTAGTCTTGTTAAAGTAAATCATAAAATCCCCAATTACTCTGTTTCCAAATTCAACTTAAATGTTGGATTCTCATAGTGAATACAAGCAAAATTTATGACAAGGAAATCTTGAGGAGGAGACGAAGAACGCTGGAGTAAACCTGTTGTGATCGAACAACGCAACTATCGAAAGATAAACAAACTTTTACGTTTAACTTTTTGCAGGTAACTTTGCTTTCATAAGTGTTGCCATAAATCTGAACGGGTTATGATCAAGCATAATGGCTTTATATGAATACAATTCAGTCAGGAAGTTTTTTTTTTTCATAAAAGCCATTTTAAAACCTTATAAATTTGTTAGGGACCTCATTAATGCAAAACATTTTTTTCACAAATGGCTCAAAAAACCAAAAACCAAGCAAACTGTAATTATTTTGTTGGATTTTTACAATCTTATTCTTAATGATTTATCTGAAGAATAACTATTTTTTTTTCTCTCAATTAAAAATAATAAGCAAAATCGACGTTTTCCGAGGGTGGACTTATTTTTTTCGATGTTTTCAGGTACATTTCACATAAGATTTAATATGGCACCTACAACTACGCCACTTTAAGAGAATAATTTAAATAATTTTGCAAATTGAATAGGATTTTTATACGATCAAATTATATTTCCATTATTTTGTTAAGATCGGATGGTATTTATGAATCCTTTTCTATCTTGATTGATGATATTTCTAGTGGATTCAGCAAGTGGCTAGCGACAATGGCTTTAAAGGGGTTTTTATTGTTGCCAAATAGCTTTTATTGTAGCTTAAATACGGGCTTCAAATGGTCAATCTTGAAGAGCTTCGAAAATATACCCTTCAGAACCTTCTCCACACAGAAAAAAAATTCTGAATTTTAACTATCGCGTAGACTCACCCTTCGTTTAATTTTGAGCAATACTTGGCACAAACAGAGAAATCCTTTACAAGCTTGCATACAATATTGCTAATTTATGCGATATTGCGCTTAAGTTTACACGAAACATCGCGTTAATTTATGCCAAATCTAGCGTTAATTTTATGTGCGCTATATCTCGCAGAAATTTGCATGAATTTTTCGAACGGTGAGGATGGGGCAACTAGACAGATTCTAGTATTAATGAGGTTCTGGTGGATGCATCAATGGCAATGTAGCATTGACCAGGGTTTTATGAATGTTGTTTTATAGTAGTTTTGTATTGCTTCATAAAACTTGAAATGTTACTTGAGTTGTCACAAAATCCATCTAGAATCACCACAAACGTCTTACACTTGCTGTACTTCCTGAAGAAATTTTAAATCTCCGGGAATTTTTGAGATAGTGTATTCCTGACTAGATCCAGAAATGGCTATGATTGATTGTGCGGTGCATAGTAAATTTTCAAAAACACTAAGGGTCAGTTGTTGGAACAATTATACTCTGAAAACTCTTAAATCAAGACCTAGCAACTTCAAGTATAGCTGAAATCCAACTCTTGCGGATTCCAAAAGTAATTTCAAAGGATCTTCAAGACAATGTCAGACAATCACGATGTTCATCTTAATAGAATAGCTAAAAAACCACGTTCAGACTAGAGTTTAATCATCGGTACATATCGGCACATATCCTGGTAATCTTCAATTCAAACAGCTCCAAGAAATTGCTTGTTAATTCCAGAATACTGTAACTTGTTTTAGATTTGATCTCCCTGTTCTGGATGTTTGTCAGACAAGAACATTGACATTTTTAAAACATCGCTCGCGTATGCGCTTTAGCATATTTGTTCTTGAATTATTGACCTCGTAAGGCAATCACTTTCAAGCAATTGAAAATAGAGTTGATAGAAAAGGCCATACTTATATCAACATGAAACTTAAGTGCGATTAGCTAACGAAAGGTCTGAAGAAGATAGATTGATAGTTCCGCTAGAGTGCAGCAGTCTAACAATTGAACAAAAGTTGAAATTGAGCAAAGATCCATTAATGTGACACTACTGATCAAACGTGCACTCCCTTACCTAAGTCATACATTGACAGTTGAGTTCAGGATGTCGACTCAACGAAGAAAACAAAACTCCAGGTGCAGTGCTTACCCGATTTTGGAAACATAATCCCATCAGCTATTACATTCCTCAGATAATATAGGGGTAATGGATGTAATGTCGGCCTAAATGCCCCTAATTTGGGCCCATACATAAATTCAGCCCTCGACTAAATTTTCAAATACGACCTAAAATATCCATATGTACCGTTCCAATGACGCGTTCATCTAGATAAAATTGATAAATAGCAGATTTTTAGCGATGGGCCCAATCATGGATCTCTTACACATGAGGAGTGGTACAAAGAGTGATACAATTTCAAAATGAATAAAGCGTTCCGTACATTTTATAGAATGAAAGAAGACATCACTTTAAGTTTTCAGCAGATTCATGATCCATTTCTTACCTCCATTAGAGAAGAGGTGCTTCGCATGGCAATTTTCTCATCTTTAAATATTCTTTTCTGAATGGTTCCGAACTCAACCCTAAGGGCATAACATCATTCAGATCATTTCGATTAGCAATTTCCCGGTTTTTCTTCCGGACTTATGGAAAAATTCCCGGCATAGGTATTTGAAAGAAACATAAAACTGACTGTGATTGAGCCGAAGGTTGAATGGGTAATTTCTCAGACAGCAGCAACTTTGCTGGATCTTTAATTTGGTTCTGCGACACGTTCGAAGTCTTCACAATTTGTGTATGAAAATTCGCTCAAAATTTTACATTTAATTGTTCGCAAGCATTTCCTTGATATTAATTTCCTTTCACAGAATGCTTTGCGGAGTTCTTCAAAAATAAGTTTAAAGTTCTTTCCGAAAGACACTTGAATTTTTTTTTAACAGTCCAGAATTTTTTTCTAGAAAACTTAAAAAAATTCTTAAAATTAGTCCTTAGACTTTTTAGAATCTACTTTAAATTCTTCATATTAATCCAACGTAATTCACATCAGATACTCAATCAACAATTGAAAAGACCCTGTTGGATTTTATTAGCAACACTTGTAATCCCTTTTCCCAGACATGACGTTCATTTTTTTTTCTCGGAGTTGTTTATGTCCATTTGGTTATTAGTTCGGTTAACATTTTCGAAGGTGTCCAAGAACGCGATTATCCGTTTCAAAAGGAATCAAACCATCTATGCAGAAGAAGCCCTGCGAGAACTGTATCCCATCCCCAAGGGATACTGGCTGTACATCATGCTGCTGTACTGACTGTGATTTGCCGCTGACATACGGTTTCAAAAACGAAGAGGAATCAAGATATTACATTGTTACTTGGCTACCTTCACTCGGATCCAGCAAACGGCTACAGCCGATTATCTTTTATCCCAAGCCGGAGGATCACCACATTTTTACACGAGACGTAATTCAGCCTTGACGTAAATCATGGAACGTAGACAAACATGTAAAATTACATTCAAAGTGTTTTTTTTTTTTGTTACTTCATACGCGAAGTTAACGATTTTCAGAGTTGGTTGGAAATGCTAACATGAAGCTTTAGTGTGATAATTTATTAGTTAGAGAATGATCTTTAGAAGAGGGTAGGTGGATAGTTCCGTTAGAGTACGGCAGTATGAAAATTGAATAAATGTTGAAAATGAGCGAAGGGTCATTAATTTTTTTTTTTTTATTTATCGTCGGTCTCTGTTCCGCAATCTAGTGCCAATCACCGACGGACATCGATTGCCATCCATTGACGGTAACCAAATGTGCAGGAAGGCAGCTTCCACACCTGCGTAGGATATCGCACCCATTCACAACACACATGGGCCGGGACCAACGGCTTTACTTCCCTTCCGAAGGAAGACGTAACCAGAGATTTTTATGCCTCAGAAAAATCCCACCGACCTCGGCTGGGATTGAACCCAGACCCATTGGGGTGTTAGAAAGCAGTAACGCTTACCACTACACCACCGGCGCCGGCAAAAGGGTCATTAATGCGACAGTATCAAGTCAAACGCACATCTTTTGCCTAACCCGTACGATGTACTTCAAGTCTCCACGTATGAATCATATGCAACTCGACGAAAAGTGCGTTTGATTGAATTGATTTTCTCGTCCTTTTCTATTGAATCTTATGTCAAAAGGGCTGCTTGCATGTGTCGGTCTCAGGGAACTGAAATTTACATAATTTTTACGTAGTGTGTGGTTCTACATAGGACGGGACTAGTTTATGTTGATCCCCATCAAGCGAATCGTCTTTGATTGGAACTACAATGCAACAATAGCACGGATGCTTACTGTGGATACATTTGGACTAACTTGGTGAGATCGTATCTGATTTTATGTATTTAAACTTAATATACATGATTATCTTAAATTTGACAAATTCTAATTGAGTTTTCTAAACGCATCCCATTTTTGTGTCTTTGAAATTATCTCATTATAACTCATTTTAAAATCTGCTCAAACCTGTTTTGGAAATAAGAATCTGAAATTCTCTTCATAGTTCTTAAAAGTTACTGTATCCTGAAAATCTAGTCCAGTCCAAGGTTTTTGAAATCGTATTGTTTTCGAAGAGAGGAAGAGGATTATTTTTCCAGATTTGTGATAATTATAATAATGCTAAAACTTCACTGAGAAGCTAATTTTATGAGCTAACCAAGTTTATAGTGAAGACCTAGAATACTCAATAAAGCCTCTCTTTGCTGTAAAGGGAATGCTTGCCTACGTATATTTGAATCATTACTTACCAGATGGCAGGAACATGTATTTGGATGGTGAGATATGTGGCGAAAATGGTGAAAAAAAAAATCCACAGCCTACAGGTGAGAATCGAACCCACACCTCTCCGTATGCTAGACGGGCACTCTACCACTATGCTACCGTAGACTTGATGCTATCTTACGAAGCAGTGATGTGATAGAGACGGGGTCCGACTCTCCTAGTAAGCGGGATGTAATTCATTATTCTCGTATCACACTCTACCACCTCTATTGGGTGCCTACCAGTATAGGAGTGAGGGAGTTTTGATGACTGTTGTCTACCACTACATTCCAGTATCGTTTCATTAAAGAAAAAATATATAATAGTTTGACTCAACATTAGTCATTTACCCTTGCAATTTGAATAATTATTAAATCATAAAAGCACTACTCCAAGCAATCACAAACAAAGTTCCTCCTAAGTTAAACCATTATCGTGAATTCTCATTTAGTTAGTTCTCTGAGCTAATCAAGCTGTTAAGAATTCAACAAGCAACAATTGCTAGAAGGTTGACATATAGCTAGAAAAAGTCAGAAAAAAATCCCCATCTTCTATTCACGCTGGGTTTAGACAAGGCAAGTCAATTGATCAACTCAGTTGAATTCAACTGACTTGATCGATCTGGCTTGATCAACTCACTTGAATTGAAAAAAAAAAAAAGTTGAAACAGGCTCAACTGAGTTGATCAATGACTTGACTTGTCGAAACCCACATTAAAGCTGGGTTTAGACACAGCAAGTCAAATGATCAAGTCAGTTGAATTCAACTGACTTGAACGTGTAAACCATGCCATTCAACTGACTTGATCAACTCACTTGAATTGAAAAAAGTTGAAACTTTTCAAGCCAATTGAATTCAACTGAGTTGATCATTTGACTTGCCTAGTCTAAACCCAGCTTAACTGTTAACCATTGTTGCATTTACTGAAAGGCGCTTCAACGCACTTAAGGGATTGATTTTGGTTGGACACAGCTAGATCGAGCAGACGCGCCAATCGACTCGAAGGATAAATTATGTCAGTCGCAATAAGGTGTAACATCGAGTACGAGACGCACATACCCAATAGCAGCTTAAATTATGCAACAACTAACAACGTCTAGCGTCTACGGAAATTGATTTTTATCTCAGTTCAACTCAGCAATGTGACAACACCCAGTGGAAGTTGAATTTATAGTAGGCTTAAAATCATCGAAATACCCTTACAAAAATGCAACATCAAACATTGAACAACCACAAGTTCGCAACTTTATGGAAAATTTGAAATGGAAAAGTATACTCAAACTACACCGAGTAATTAACTTGTTTGAAACTAGTGAAGTCAGCCATACTTATTAATAAGTTTCTGTTACAAAGAAGTAGTTTCCTGATTTTGAATAAAATTCCCTGAGATTCACTGATTTTTCAAGTCCTAAAATAAGTTTACTGATATTCCCTGATTTTCCAGATTGTTTCAGGTAGTCGACACCCTGGTTAGGTAAGGGACGTATGAGTTGGATGAGGGGGGTGCGTGTTTGATTAGTATTGTCACATAAATGGCCCTTCGCCCAATTTCAACTTCTGTTCAATTTTCACTCTGCAGCACTCTAGCGAACTATCAATCTTCAGAACTTTCTCTAGCTACTAAATTGTCGCACTAAAAAGCTTCATGTTGATATAAGTATAGCATTTCCTGGCAACACTGAAAATAGTTAACTTCACCTACGAAGAAACAACACACTTGAATTTAATGATTGAATTAAAAATAGATCTGTCAAAACAAAGAATGCCCGTAAAAGCACCAAATACTGTAAAAATTTACTGCATTTACGGATTGAGATTTAGAATCTCATTTATTCAAATTAACCAAATGCAACCAATAACGGTCCCGAGGGCTAAGATTGGCATTATTTCAATTTATGGTCTAGAAGAGTTGTGATCCAAATACTATCCAGATGTTTTCCCAAATAGTCGATGTCATATATCATGATGTGATCAGAATTCTCGCGTCACTTTTCAATAGGTCCTATCTACATTGATCGATTCTCTCCATCGACTTTCTCTTTGGATCGCCAAGGTCGTGTTACGGTGTTTCCTTGTGGAGTCAATTTTTCCATCACACCTCGCAATTTCAAGAGCACAAAACTCAAGATCTACGAGGTTTATACATCTGCAAATTTCAGACATGGCTTGCTTCTCCACAGCATACAACAAGTAGTAGTTTCAGTTACGTGCATTCACAGAAACGCGAAGTGTAACACGAAAAAGGACGCTACAGGGAACCACCTTAAGATAGGGGAAATGGCTCTAATGTTAGCCTATGGATCTAAGATTGAACCTATCGCTAAGAATCTGCTATATATCAATTGTATCTAGATGAAAGCGTCATTGGGATGGTACTAATGGATATTTTTGGTTGCCATTGAAAATTTAGTCGATTGCTGAATTTATGTATGGGCTCAAATTAGGGACACTTAGGCCGACATTACATACATTTCCCCTATTACCGGATATTTTCGACACACAATTCGATGGAAAAAGTAACAATCCAGTATCTAATAGGACAAAGACGACCCGAAACGTTTTTGTAGTCATGTTATGTATGAAACAGAGAATCGATGAAGAGAATCGATCAATGCAGATTGGTCTGTTTTAAAAGTGACGCAAGATTTAAATGTGGGATTCATGGATTTTAAAAACGTTTGATAGTTCCGAAGTGATTCGAGATTTGGGCTTAACTGTTTTTGTAAACAGTGACTGGTATCACCGATTTCACGCGAATAAAAGATCAAACTCGCAAACTAATAACACAATCAGATAGGGGAATGAATCCTCTTGCGGTTGGTATACTTTATATACGCGAAAAGAGCTATTGTTCGCGAGAAATCTGTGACTTGTTTATAAATGCAGTTACGTTCAATCAATCTGGAGTTTTCATAATTTCGGAATTTTGATGAATGCTGGCGGATATTTTGGACCTTTATAAAGAGAGATCGAAGGATTAGTAATTTCTATTTAATTTCACTCCCTAAGTTGCTTATCCTTGACACATACGCGTATTTCTTCTACAATGTGCAGACTTCTGCAGCTTCTTATATATATTTCAATCAGCAGATTGTTGTTCGTATCTGCCAAGGACAAGCAATTAAAGTAGTCAAATTATATGCAAATGACTAATTCTTAACTCTTTCTTTAAAACTGTAGAGCATTTCAGAAACGCAGTCAGAATTAAGTTCACCGATTCCAAAACTATGCATGCTCTTTTCCACTGAAGAACATCAATTTCAATCATAGCATGTAGCCAAAATCACATCAATCAACGAATCTTCCAGCTATAATTCGAAATCTCACTCCACCTCAAGGCCACACGCAGCTAACCTTCTCCGAACAAGAACTTTCTCTTTTATCCAAGAACCAGTTTCCATCTAAATTCTAACCTCCCGACCAAACAAGCACATCATCAGTAGTAGCCCAGGCCATTAAAGTCAATGAACTTCTCGGTAGGCAGTACCAAACCTACCTCACTCACGTCATAGTTATTGTTAGAACGAACACCTCCCCGAATCCATCTCGCATCGCAAAGATCAACTCAAAAGGGAAGACGAAAATGGAAAAAGTGAAAGTTAATCACCCGTGTGTGTGTGTATGAAGAAATCTTCTTCCAGACTGCCCATAAAGACGGGGGAACAACCTTGAACCCAGTGCGTTCCTGAACCCACAGCGCCCTCTACAACACCACCGAGCGACTGATGATGCCAGAGCAGCCACGGCCGAAATGAATGGAGAAGAGATGGAAAGAGAGAACCATTGTTTTGGTTTGGTGGTGAAAGCCCGCGGCTCTCTAGGGGACTGCAGCTGAATGCGTTTTGGTCGTCATCGTCGTCATGGTGGGATGAGATTGGGATCAGCTCTGCGGAGCCATAGGGGCACCACGTTTATGGTAGGTAAGTACGTGCTCAGTGAGCCGCACAAGCGTTAGGTGAAAGTTTTGTTCAAATATAAAACACCACGTCACCGGCGAGGAATTGCTCATTGCACCCCGGCAGTGGAGCTCAGCTAGAGCAGAGCCGTCTGGAGAAGAACACGACGACGACGACGACGGTTGATGAGTTATTTTGAGTAGGAGTTGAATCCGTTCTTGGCGGGAAGGTGAGTGCAGAATTTTCAATGGGCGATATCATTCGAGCAGGTTACAGTGACGTTTTCTATCACATGAACTTTGGCGCGGCGCAATATTTTGATGTTGGTTCTTCTAGAACTTCGAGATTTTTTTTTAAATCGCAGGTAGAAGGTCGTTCACAACTGCTCTACAATATGATATAATTGTTTCGTTTCATATAAGGTTGTTTTGACGTTTTCTAATTCGTTCAATAATTTAACCTTAGGATTATTCTGCTGGAAATTCGAAGCATTTTTGGTTTTTTATAGGCCATTTGAATATTTTATAGTCATCAAATTCTAAAGGCTTGGCCATTTTGACCTTCTTGGACAAATTTTGGTGTTTTTTGTTTTGAAAATTTTTGACATTTTCGGACTCTGGGCAAGTTTTGTCGTTTTCATGGCCATTTGGGAATTTTAAAACCAATTTGAAAAGTCTTGGCCAGTTCGATTTTTTAATCATGTGTGGCGTTTTGAGGACCATTCTAAAGTAACACTGCTAGTTTTAACTAGGTTTCAAAGCATTCTGTAGGAGCAAATCATGCTCTATAACACTACAATAAAACCACAATTCTTCCATGGGTTGTAACGTTCAATAAAATATCAGGATTATCAAAACAGTTGTTTGGCCGTTTTAAAGATTTTAAGGCCATTTTGGCGTTTTAAAGCCGTCTAGAAAACAGCAGGTTAATCATGCATTCGTTATTTGCCCCGAGTTTATCATACTAATATGTCGTTTTAATACTACGCATACGCTTCGATTACACATTCAGTGTTTTCAGATTATTTTTGCACATTCAAAGCCGTTTTTGGACGCTTGTTGATGAAATATCACCTGCCTTCTGTGACACTTCGGACTCGAAGAAGCACTTGGACCTTCCGTAAATTTCTTGGAGCTTTGCTCAAACATATTTAAGCTTTGGTAAATACATATGAACTTCTCCAAAATTCTTGGAAAATTTCCTTCGTAAGTAAGATCTGAGAACTTCAACGAAGGTCCTCGAAATTCAGTGAATTTCTAAAATCCTCAACAAAGTTTCAAAATTTTCAGCAATGTTCTACAAACTTTAGCAAAGTATCAAAAATTTCAGAGTAGTTCCAAAATTTTAAGTAAAGTTTATTTAAGCCATGTTTAAATATTTTAGGCAAGGATCATACAGATTCCATACAGTTGGGTGAGCATGCGATAAGCTCCAAAAACTTTGGCGAAGTTCCATGAAATCCTGCAAAGTTCCAGGAACTTGATATATGCTCTGATATTTTTGGAAAAATTCCAATAGCATCGGTGAAATTCCGAGAATTTAGGAACAAGTTCCGAGAACTTTTAAAAAGTTCCGAAAACTTTGGAAAAGCATTAAGAAGTGCAACTAAGTTTCATCAGAAAAGCTCCGAAAAAATCGGCAAAGTTTCAAAAATATCTTCAAAGTTCCAAGAACCAGAAAGTTCTGAAATGTTTCAAAAATTTCTGGGAAGTTTCAAAAACTTCAGCGAAGATCAAAACACTTCATCAAAGTTCATATATCTTTACCAAAGTTCAAATATGTTTAACAAAGCTCCAAAAAATAAACGTAGTTTGCAGAATTGGAGGAAAGCTCAGAAAACTTGATAAATATTCCCTAAAATTTCAAGAATGAATAAAAAATTTCAAGGATGAATAAAAAATTTCAGAGGTGTTAAATAAATTTAGGAAAGTGCAAAACACTTGTGAAAAGCTTCAAGAAATTCAGCGAAGTTCCTAGATCTTGAGATAAACTTCGAGAACGTCGGATAAATTCCGAAAACTTTGGATGCATTCCGAGAAATCCTGCGATCTTATCTTCCAGAGAGACCGTTTTGCTGACGAGCATTTATTTGCATACATATGGCAATCTTGCTGTTGAATTTGTTGATGAAATACCATCTGCCTTCTGTGACACTTGGGGCTCGTAGAGGTTCTTGGACCTTCGGTTAATTTCTAGGAGGTTTGCTAAAAAATTATTCAATCTTTGGTGAATATATATATGAACTTTGGAATAACCCAGAAATTTTTGAAACTTCACCGAAGTTTTCGGTACTTCTCCGATATTTTTGAAAAAGATCCTCTGTAAGAGAAATCTGAGAACTTCAACACAAGTCAAAAAAAAAATCAGTGAAATCCCAAAATGTTCAACAAAGTTCCAAAAATGTCAGCAATGTTCCAATTTTCAGAAAAAATCAAAAAAATTCAGAGTCATTCCAAAATTTAAAGTAAAGTTTATTTAACCCAAGTTCAAAATTTTCGCGAACGCTATAACAGAGAAAACACAGTTGGGTGAGCTTGTGGTAAGCTCCGAAAATTTTAGCGAAGTTTCAAGAACTCCTGCCAAGCTCCAAGATTTTGAGATATGTTCTGACAACTTTGGAAAAAAATCCGCTAGCATCGGAGAAATCCGAGAACTTTGGAGACGTTCCGAGAACTTTGGAGGAGTTCAAGTAATTTTGAAAAGCACCATGAAGCTCAACTAAGTTCCAAAAGCGTCAGTAATGTTCCAAAAACTTCAATAAAGTTTCAAAAATATTTGCATAGTTTCAAGAATTTAAAATTACCAGAAAGTTCAGAAAAGTTTCGAAAATTTCAGAGAAGTTTCAAAAACTTCAGCGAAAGTCAAAAAATTTCAGAGAAGATCAAAAAAATTTCATCGCAGTTCAAATATCTTCACCAAAGTTCAAATATCTTCAGTTGAGCTCCAAAAAAATAAGCGAAGTCTTCAAAATTCAAGCTAAGCTCCAAAAACTTTACCTATATTCCCTCAAACATCAGGGATGTTTAAAATGTTAGGAATGTTTAATCAATTTCAGAGGTGTTAAAACAAATCCAACGAAGTCCCAAACTTTTCAGCCAAGTTCAAAACACTTCCGAAAAGCTCCAAGAAATTCAGCGCAGTTTCTACATGTTAAGATAAGCTTCGATAACTTTGGATAAATTCCGAAACTTTGGATAAATTCCGAGTTCTTTGGAGAAATCCCGCGATCTTATCTTCCGGAGAGACACCGCTTTGCTGACAAGCATTTATTGGCACCATGCATATGGCAAACTTGCTGTTGGATTTGTTGATGAAATGCCACTTCCCAAGTAGCATTGCAAGTTTTATCGAGGTTTTAAAGCATGCTAAAAGTCTAAATCATGGTCTCCAGAACCCTCATAAAACCAAAATTGTAGCTTGGGTTCCCAAGTAACATTGCAAGCTTTATAGAGGTTTTATAACATTCTACAAGTCTAAATCATAGTCTACAGAACCCTCATAAAACCAAAATTGGAACTTGGGTTGACTTCTGTGACAATTGAGGCTCGTAGTTCCGGATTGGCTGTGACGCTGTTTTCGGTGATTTTTTTAAAGTACGTGTTTTTACATTCTGATTTCATTCTGAGGTACATCAAGGAAGAGGAGACAACTGGCTTCTTCTTGTCTGTGACGTGTTTTTTCTTCTATCGCGGAAACGACCGTGTAAAAACTTTTTCGTTATGGACGACGCAGTCGACTGTCAAAAAACAAGAAAATAGATTCCCTGTTGTAAAAATTCTAGCGTTTCTATACGTTCACCAATTAGACTCTGGTTTGCGTTTAACAGAAAATTGGTTCAAAAAAGGCCTCCTATTATCTCCTCTTCCTCTTAGAGCAAGCCAAGCTCGACGCAACGCCTCCTCTTCTATTTGGGCCAAATTATTTCCATGCGACATTGACGCCCTCATTTTGCAGAGAAGCTTTTGACAATCAGTTACCATCGATTCTCCAAATTGGTTGTTGAATTTGGTTGCCAAATGAGCAAACCCACTGTTTAACTAAAGGTTATGTTGCCATTTCCCAAACTGTTTGGTAACTGCCGATGCGGTGTTGTGTTATTGTAAAAGTATGGACATCTGCCAAAATCAGTTCCTATCGAACTGTCAAATTACACTGCATTGCTCGATTGAAACAGTGTTTTCCTGTTTTCTGGTGACAGTCGTCCATACTTTTGCTTAGAGGACTTCAGTGGTTTCTGCTAAATTGTGTGTAGCAACGCACCGGTGGACATGGTCTAAGAGTTAGAGGGTAATTAAGACCCTATGATAATTGGCATTTGATGTCTACAAATATTAAAGCACAAAGATATATAGCTCCATGAAGAAATATTTACGGCTTACCAGATTTTGGCAGTGTTGCCAACAAGGAAGTCAACAAACATGAAGTTAGAAATCATACCGAAAAAGGGACATCAATCCATCCAATCACCCCATATTCACACCAATCGAGAAATATTGGAAAATTATCAAGTGGAACTTGAAGATGACTAGCAAGTTAACTCGGGAAGTTTTAAAGATGGCCAGATGTTGGAACAAACTGGTTACTGGCTACTGAGGTTGACCAACAGTGGGGTTCAACAGATCATGGCTGGAATTTCAAAAATTTCATCAGAAGCCCGTTGGAATAAGTAGTTATATTTTTATTTGCAAAGTGCAATAAAAAGCATCAATTTGACTAGGATTAATGATGGCTTCGGCTATACTTTCAACTATTATCGCTAGGAGTTAAATCAAATCCTTGAGCGTTCACTTTTCATGGTTGAGAGCATCGTTTGGCGAACATTGAAAACTCAAGGACATAATGTACCACCTGACGATGACAGTATTGCCGAAGCCGTCATCTACCCTACTTAACATTTGTGTTTATTAAACAAATCCCGAGATATAGCTGGGGCCACATTATGCAACCAAGTTAAAATGACTTCGACGCTTCGTTTCAAATGATCACATTTAAATTAATTGATATGATTTGGCCATTTCACTACCCATGTTGATAAGAATTCAAGTGGGGTCATCGTTTTCTGATCAACATTAGTTCCGTTATTAAGGGAAAAAAAATAGTATTCACATTTTGAATCTTCGCATATTTTTAAGATGATCAAATTTCAGAACTCAGACACACCCATACGATTGATTTTCACGTCTGAAGCCTCTTCCTAAGCCAAGAATCTCTTCGATCAGGACATTTTGCGTTCAACACCTTCTCAATCAGCTCCCAATTGATCCTTTTCACTTGCCCCCTTTCCCCAACAAAAGTCCTTCACTATCACAGCATACCACTTCACCACCTGCGCAACAATTCACCAAGTCCATTTTCACAGCACATTCACAACCGTTTCTCACCTTCCATCTGACGACCCTCCTCACTGTTCTCTTCCGGGATGTTAAACTTCACGGTATGCGAGCTCAGATATCGCACGGCACGTTCGGCTAGATCTTCATCGGCATCAGCGCTACCACCGTCGAATGATCGCCCATTTTCCTCCCGCTCGACAGTCAATCCACCGAACAGCGGGAAACTATCCTGCTGGTCGATCTCGTTGATCAGATTCACCATCTGCTGTTCTTCCTTGGTGTTCGCTGCTGCCGCAACGGCGATCGTCACCGCCAGAATCACTAGGGCACTGCTTCGCAGGAACATGATGCCGATTGTTGAAGGGGGGTTTGTTCTGAACCTTAAAGGTAGCTGGTAATTAACTAATTGCACTCGTCGTTGGCTTAGGCCTCACTGATGGATTATTCGATTATTACAAAGCTATTTATTGGAGTTCGATATCGATGGACTGGACTGATCGGTAACGAAAACGGAGTGTGCGCATGCGTTTTCCAAATTTTCGGCCAGTCGTCCATCGTTCCGAGTCCGCGTTGACCAGGTTTGGGTGTTCCCGCCTCCTGGGTGTGTCTGGAGGGGATCCCAAGTTGGAGTTTATTTTGGCACTGCAACAACTATTGCCGACGAAAGCTACCGACCGACGACGGTTGATAATTAGTATGCAAGACGACGCGCAGATTTGTCGATAGTGAACTCGAAGCTGGTTGGCGTAAGGCTTCCGAGTGTCACAGCAAGTCAAAATATTTGTGCCAGAACGTGAGTGAAATTGGCAAGAGGAAACCGAGGTTCCAAAACTGTAAACGGTGTGGAATGGAACGGGCTGTGGAATGCTTGGATAGTTTCCATTTCTTTTGGATTATGATATGGGAATGACATTTTACAAATGCCTCAGAAGGTTGGTACGACTTATGGTATTTGGATGCTGATGGACATTTTTAGGGCAACGCAATCGTATCAGAATTTGATTAATCTTCAAAATTTAAATGACGTTCAATAGAGAAAAAAAAAGTATCAATTCTTAGGTCTCGCTGATGCAAAACAGTCATTAATCTAGCATGGAGTCGAAGCTACCCAGTGTCTGATGGATTGCTGTTGGGTAATTAACACGTTTCTCGCGAATAAAACATTACTGAAAGACCGCTGACGAAATGTGTTTCAATCCACCTGAAAAACATGCTACGGCTGGATCCTCATCACGATAGTGTCGCATCATAAACCGTACCCTGCTTATTTGGTACTCTGGTCATGCAAACCGTTTGTGAGCTGTCACAGCGGAAGAGATTAAACTGATTCAGTCCAGTGAGGAGAATATGTTATGTTTGTATTTACCAACATATGCAATTTTCTTAATGACTCGAATCTGACGTTACGTTTACGAGGCCGAGAATAACCTCTTACGCTTTATATCACAAACTCAGTATTCAGGCAGCATTGTAGTAGCTTTATAACGTGTCATTTGTTGTTGATCCTGGCATAACAGTATTTTTAGTCTCCTTGTGTTTATTTCTGTAGTTGTTGGTTAGCAGTTAACAATTAAAAGTTTAAATTATACACGTTATGAAGAAATTCAATATTGAAAACTGTAGATATGTGACCCTGAAAAATTTAGTAATGTAAAGATGCCTGGCATAGTCCCAACGATCTTCTGTTCAGTATGTAAAAGTCAGTCAACTCTTCACTAGGCCACCGACCCCGTTACATCAGAACAAACCACTGTGACTGACTTTGTTTTCAAACCCGGATCAATCATATCTTTAAACACGAATTAAAATACATGCATACATTTATTTCACATCTCGCACGCCGTCGACAAAGCTTCCAGAATTCTAGGGTTTATCTTCAGGATTGCCAAAGACTTCACGGATATCTACTGCCTTAAATCGTTGTACTGCTCCTTGTCTCGCTCCATATTAGAATACTGCTCGGTTGTCTGGACTCCTCACTACAACAACGATGTCGAAAGAGTTGAGTCTGTTCAGTGACGGTTCCTGAGATATGCGCTACGTAAACTGCCTAGCTACGAAAGTCGTTTGCAACTGATCCATCTGGAGCGCTGTCGGTCCGAAGAGATACAGCAAGGGCATTGCTAATTACAGATATTTTGCAAGGACGCACCGATTGCCCTGTCCTCCTTGAGCAAATTGAGATAAATGTTCAACCCCGAGCCCTACGGAATAATTCAATGCTGCGCCTGCCCATACAGCGAACTAATTATAGCATGTTCGGTGCAATCGGTGGTTCACAGAGACTCTTCAATATGGTCTCCACACTGTTTGATTTTGATCTGACTCGCCAGCTGCTTCACCTTTTCTGAATCATGTGCGTTTCGTCTTCGTCTTCTTGTATCTTCTTCAATTCTTCTGCTACCTGATATGTTGTTGCTTATTGGTACACTTTTACATTCACTCTTTGATATATTTTCATCTCTCTTCTCCCATACTTCTGTTTATTTTCTTTATTTCTTCATCCTTATTTATTTTCATTGGCTTGTTTTGCGCTTCTTAGTCTTCACGCATTCTCCAATTTTCCTTCGGTGTCGTTCGCTATTTTCTGCTTTATCTTCTTGATCTTCTTCGTCTTCCTCCGCTTCGTTTTCCGTTCCGCCTTCATCTGATGCTTCGCTTCGTTCAAATTATCTTCTTCTTCTTCTTCTTCTTCTTCTTCTTCTTCTTCTTCTTCTTCTTCTTCTTCTTCTTCTTCTTCTTCTTCTTCTTCTTCTTCTTCTTCTTCTTCTTCTTCTTCTTCTTCTTCTTCTTCTTCTTCTTCTTCTTCTTCTTCTTCTTCTTCTTCTTCTTCTTCTTCTTCTTCTTCTTCTTCTTCTTCTTCTTCTTCTTCTTCTTCTTCTTCTTCTTCTTCTTCTTCTTCTTCTTCTTCTTCTTCTTCTTCTTCTTCTTCTTCTTCTTCTTCTTCTTCTTCTTCTTCTTCTTCTTCTTCTTCTTCTTCTTCTTCTTCTTCTTCTTCTTCTTCTTCTTCTTCTTCTTCTTCTTCTTCTTCTTCTTCTTCTTCTTCTTCTTCTTCTTCTTCTTCTTCTTCTTCTTCTTCTTCTTCTTCTTCTTCTTCTTCTTCTTCTTCTTCTTCTTCTTCTTCTTCTTCTTCTTCTTCTTCTTCTTCTTCTTCTTCTTCTTCTTCTTCTTCTTCTTCTTCTTCTTCTTCTTCTTCTTCTTCTTCTTCTTCTTCTTCTTCTTCTTCTAATCAAGCTTGCAAATGCTCATTACAGCTAAAATGCTACTTTTCGGATTTATGAAGCTATGAAATGTTTTAATGATAATTCTTATTTATAACATCCAAGTAGAGCAGGTAAAGTGTGTGTATGACACATCAAACCTGTCAATTTAGCTTTCAGAGGGTCACAATAGCGTTTAGCTGTAACGATGAGCAACGTGATGAGCGAGCAATCAGCGATTATACCATTGCTAGCTGTGACCTTCTGAAACCAAAATTGATAAATTTTTAATGTCATACACAAACTTAGCCACCTATTCTTGCTTCTTACAAATAAAAATAACTATTATAGTATCTAATAGTTTCATAATTACGAAAAATAACATTTTAGCTGTAATGAGCAATTGCAAGCCTGCTTCTAATTTACATTCGCTATCCGCTTTATGTTCTTCATTAGCTTCACCTTATTTACATGACCCCCCCCCCCCCCACGTGATGAACTAGCGTCCCTAGTAGAACCCTTGTTATAAATTGGTCTTGGAAACTTCTTTACGACTTATTTCAGTTATAAACAAGTTGCTGCAACTTTTTGGGACAGAATTGTGCTACTTGGGGTACGGCTTAAAATCACGATAATAATAATAATAATAATAATAATAATAATAATAATAATAATAATAATAATAATAATAATAATAATAATAATAATAATAATAATAATAAACATGGCCGTAACATATTTTTCTCCACCTTAATACACCTTCTTTGATCTTCACCCGGGTTTTCCGCTTCAACAACAACAACAACAACAACAACAACAACAACAACAACAACAACAACAACAACAACAACAACAACAACAACAACAACAACAACAACAACAACAACAACAACAACGAGACAACGAGACAACGAGACAACGAGACAACGAGACAACGAGACAACGAGACAACGAGACAACGAGACAACGAGACAACGAGACAACAAGACAACGAGACAACAAGACAACGAGACAACGAGACAACGAGACAACGAGACAACGAGACAACGAGACAACGAGACAACGAGACAACGAGACAACGAGACAACGAGACAACGAGACAACGAGACAACGAGACAACGAGACAACGAGACAACGAGACAACGAGACAACGAGACAACGAGACAACGAGACAACGAGACAACGAGACAACGAGACAACGAGACAACGAGACAACGAGACAACGAGACAACGAGACAACGAGACAACGAGACAACGAGACAACGAGACAACGAGACAACGAGACAACGAGACAACGAGACAACGAGACAACGAGACAACGAGACAACGAGACAACGAGACAACGAGACAACGAGACAACGAGACAACGAGACAACGAGACAACGAGACAACGAGACAACGAGACAACGAGACAACGAGACAACGAGACAACGAGACAACGAGACAACGAGACAACGAGACAACGAGACAACGAGACAACGAGACAACGAGACAACGAGACAACGAGACAACGAGACAACGAGACAACGAGACAACGAGACAACAAGACAACGAGACAACGAGACAACAAGACAACGAGACAACGAGACAACGAGACAACGAGACGACGAGACAACGAGACAACGAGACAACGAGACAACGAGACAACGAGACAACGAGACGACGAGACAACGAGACAACGAGACAACGAGACAACGAGACAACGAGACAACGAGACAACGAGACAACGAGACAACGAGACAACGAGACAACGAGACAACGAGACAACGAGACAACGAGACAACGAGACAACGAGACAACGAGACAACGAGACAACGAGACAACGAGACAACGAGACAACGAGACAACGAGACAACGAGACAACGAGACAACGAGACAACGAGACAACGAGACAACGAGACAACGAGACAACGAGACAACGAGACAACGAGACAACGAGACAACGAGACAACGAGACAACGAGACAACGAGACAACGAGACAACGAGACAACGAGACAACGAGACAACGAGACAACGAGACAACGAGACAACGAGACAACGAGACAACGAGACAACGAGACAACGAGACAACGAGACAACGAGACAACGAGACAACGAGACAACGAGACAACGAGACAACGAGACAACGAGACAACGAGACAACGAGACAACGAGACAACGAGACAACGTTGTCACCTCAATCCCAGGTCCCGCAGCATAGCCTTCAGCCGGTGCTTGATGATCGGTATGACATCCTCCGAGTGCAACTCGCGTCCTGTAATGATGAACAGTTCTTTGAACTGCTGCGTCCGGTGGGTCAGCTTTCTGGCGTGCTCTGTTAGGAAAATCTCTAAACACTGCAGCGCTTCCTCCGAGTGTAGATAGTGCAAATCCAACACGTCCACATTGTTCAGCGTCAGCTTGTGCACCTCCATGATGGCATTCGAGGCCTTACTGCTGTACATATCGATTTTGGTTCGATGAAGCCGGGCAACCTGGACATAGTACTCGGTCACCCCGGCCATGCCCCGCTGAATGGCATTCCGTGCCTTCTCGTGGCATTCGTTTTTCAGTTCCTGGTGGTCCTGGGACATATTGTGGCATTCTTCGGCCGTTTTCAGGTGAAGATTAATGTCGTCTTCGCTGGATGACAGTACCTGCTCGACCGTTGGAGGCGGCGACGTTGAGGACGAAGGAAGTGGTTTCTGTTTTTCGCCTTCTGCTCACTTCATAAGGGCTTCCCGGGCGATTTGGTTTCTCAGCTCTACCGGAATGGAATTGTTTAGGACGGTTATAGTGTCGCAGAATTTGTGGGCATGTAGGATTTCTGCCAGGACTTTCTCGTCAATGATAGGATACATTTCGGCTAGCTTTTGACGAGTCATATGCGAGGCCAGATCTTGCGGAGCTTGCTTAGCCCAGCCGTTGATTTCGCTTCGGTACGCCGTTAGAGCGTACTCCATTTCCATAACGGGATACTTTTCCTTCGCTTCCATTTGCTGTGCCAACCGAGCAACTTTTTTCATAAAATCTTGTTTTCCCCCTGCAGCTGTTCATGGAATCCAAGAAAGACAAATACAACTGTTCTGCCATTTCGGTAGCCATGAAAACCTTTGTTCGTTCATTGGTTAGTTCGTCTAAGGAGATGGCACCCGAGCCATGCTTATCCTTGAAACTGGCGTGTAACTGGCTTATGAGATTAATTCCCAACGTCACTTCCAGCACTTAGGGATCGTTTTGCAAATCTTCCGCTCCGTCTTTTATTTTCGTTGTGTTCCGGGGTGATTTCGAGCTGATGGTAGACCGATCGATTTTATAACCCCCTCCACCACCACCAGCACTACCGGAGGGATCACCGGAAGGCACTTGCGATACCATTGTTTCATTGCAATCACATTCAAACACAAGTAGGCCACCAACCGCACCGGCTTCCAAATTATCCGCTGTCTCGAATTCGTATGTCTTTTGCTCTTCTAGCAACAGATTTGCTGTCCAATCACCGTGCCCATTGCAGTTCTCGAATAAATCTAACAGATACTAGACCGGTATCTGGGGATAGAGGATGCAAATTTCCGAGAAGCTAGTGTTTTCATTTTTACATCCTCGTCTGTGCCTGACCAGAGCAATCCGTTTCTGAAAATCCGTCCTCACTCGTTTTCTCAGAACGGCCGTCCCGGTCGCGTTCCCTCCTGTGACTTTGCCACGGCGAGTAAACGATTTTCGCAAATCCGTCCTCACTCGCATTCAGAACGGCCGTCCCGGTCGCGTTCTTATCCTGTAGCCGTGCCACCACGAGGAGACGATTTTTCGCAAATCCGTCCTCACTCGTTTTCTTAGAACGGCCGTCCCAGTCGCGTTCAAATTTACAATTTTCCTTGCAAGTGGGTGATTTGCCCTTTATTACCTATCGGTGGACTCCAAGATTCCAGGTTCGTCTCCTGGCAGGATCGCCAGAAATGTGAAAATCCGCCGATATTAGCTATGGGCAAATCACCCACGGCGTAGCTAATTATTATTCAACTTACCCGTGCAGCAGCTGAATCCAAAAATGACCTTTCACCAACTGACTGGAAATGTGTAAGAAAAGTCATGACCTACCTAGGTATTATCCATATCATAACAACGAGACAACGAGACAACGAGACAACGAGACAACGACAATGACAACGACAACGACAACGACAACAACAGCGGTTTTGGAGCAGTTGGACACAGACCCTGATTTTGCCCGAAAAATCTTCTTCAGCGACGAGGCCTATTTCTGGATGAACGTGCATGTGAACAAGCAGAATTGTCGAATTTGGGTCAAGGCCAACCCTTATAAACGCGAACCAAAAATTGACCTTACTGAAAATGGTTAAAAATTGCAAATAATCCCTGCTTAACTTTAACAGAAATCGTAAAGCCTTTGGTGGATTAAAATGCCAACGGATTCCTGTGCTGGTGCATTCTTGTGCGACGGCCTGACGATACTCCTTACTGCGGACCAATTTTAGCAGCTCGTTGGCAACTCCGACAAAATTGCGACCGTTGTCACTGTATATATCGCTGCACAGACCTCGGCGAGGTACGAAGCGACGTATAGTGCTTGAAGAAATTTAGCCGTACTCAAGTCGACGACCAGCTCAATATGTACGGAGTGTGTTGAAAAGCATACGAACACTGCCACGTAGGCCTTTCGGGGTGCTGCTCGACGGTGTATGGGTTGCAGCGAGATGGGTCCCTAATACTCAATACCAGTCACGGAGAACGGTCAAGACGCTGTGACGCGTGACGACGGTAGTTCAGCCATGAATTGTTCCAGAAGTGGCGGACATGCCCTAGAGCAAGTGACACAGTTGCGGTAAATGAATTTGGCAAGACTTCTGGCCCCTATGATCCAGTACCGCAGACACAAAATGGCAATGATAAGTTGTGGAGCAGCTTTGAGAGAGGGTGAGAAGCTGGAATGATGATCTGGTGCTTGCTATCGTAAGGCTGTGCTGCTTGCACGAGACGGCCACCAATGCGAATCAGCCGATCGTCCGACACAAACGGATGAAACCAGCGCAAGCGAGACTTCGCCGAAACGTGCAGGAATTTCTCGAGATCCTTCCACTCCTCAATGAAGGTTTGTTGCTGAACCAATCTAATAAGAGTGGCCTCTGCTGCTTTCTTCTCATCCGATGTGACGTAATTTGAATGGTTGATTGCTGCGTTTTGGCGACAATTTTGGATGAATCGACGACAGTAAGCGGTTACTCTGAGCAAGTGGTCGTAGTTGGAGAACTTTTTTGAGAGTTGATCGACGAATGTTGGTTCAGATGATGCTTTGCATATAGTTTTTCGCTGTTTACCTGCTTCTGCTAGTGCTTCGGTGTTGGGTGCGATTTCGTGCTGCTTGATCGGCCAAAACGTTTGAACGAGTTGGGGCCATTTCGACCCGTGCCACCAGAGTTGATTGTCCAAAATATCTTCTGCTGCAATTCCTCGTGATAGGAGATCTGCGGGATTCTCTTGCCCGGCGACGTGGTACCAGGAACAATTTTGCGTAGCTTGCTGAATTTTAGACACGCGATTCGCGACGAAGGTGGTCCACGTTGACGGCGTAGCATTCAGCCAGCTGAGAACCGTCGTCGAATCAACCCAGAAGAATGTTGCACCGGGTAGTTCGAGTGATTTCGTGAATTTTTGATAGAGCTGGGCTGCAAGAAGTGCCCCACATAGTTCTAACCGAGGAATGCTTTACTACTTTAGACTTGGCTGTGAGAAGGGCTACCTTGTACGATCCAGAGTTGTCTGCCGATCGGATGTAGCAGCACGCGCCGTATGCGTGCTGAGAAGCGTCCGAGAAGAAATGGTATTGAACGAATGCTGGTTTTGCTGAGATGATATAGCGCGTGATCCGTAGGTCGTTCAGAAGCGGTAATTGCGATGTATAATTATGCCAACGGTCCTTCATTGGCATTGGAAGCTCATCGTCCCAGCTCCAGCTTCTTCCGCTGTCATCCTTCAAAGTCCAGAGGGCTTGCATAAACATTTTGGTGGAGATAATGACTGGACCTAGTAAACCAAGGAGATCAAAGAGGCGAGCAATTTCTTTCCTTTTTCCTTTCCTTTATTTAACGTCGGTCTCTGTTCCGCAATCTAGTGCCAATCACCGACGGACATCGATTGCCATCCATTGACGGCAATCGAATGTGCAGGAAGGCAGCTTCCACACCTGCGTAGGATATCGCACCCATTCAACACACATGGGCCGGGACCAACGGCTTTACTTCCCTTCCGAAGGAAGACGTGACCAGAGATTTTTATGCCTCAGAAAAATCCCACCGACCTCGGATGGGATTGAACCCAGACCTAAGGCGAGCAATTTGTGATAATGCTTTTCGCTTAGTTAGTGAAGCATCAAATGAGTCAGGTGGCAGCTCAATGCGGTACTTCAGCTGATCTGACGCAGGTTCCCAATGAAGGCCTAACGACTTGATGGATTGGTCATGATCCAGTTCAATAGAGGTTTTTAGTGCTCGATTTTCTGAAGCGATACCTTCCAGAACAGCTTCTTCGTTAGATGCCCACTTTCGAAGTTCAAACCCGCCTTTCGCCAGGAATGCTTCTAGCTGCTGACGGAGCTTAGTTGCTTCTTCGACGCTGCTTGCCCCCGAGTCAAGATCTTCCACGTAGAAGTCCTTACGTAAGACTTCGGCTGCCTCTGGAAAGCTGTCCTGTTCATCATCTGCAAGTTGCAGGAGAACACGAGTAGCGAGAAAGGGCGCGCTTGCAGTGCCATAAGTTACAGTTAGTAGCTCATAGGTACCAAGTGGTAGCTCCGATGATGTCGTCCAAACAATTCGTAGAAGCGGAGTGTCCCGTTCGTCTACGAGTACTTATCGGTACATCTGCTTGGCGTCAGCGATGACCATTGTTCGACGGATTCGGGAGCGCATGATGATTGACCGAATCTCTTGCTGCACGGTTGGACCTACCATGAGTGCGTCGTTGAGCGATGGTCCCTCCGGAGTCTTGCATGATGCATCGAAGACCACTCGCAGCTTCGTAGTAGTGCTCTCTTCTCGAACTACAGCGTGGTGAGGCATATGGTAGCATGGAGATGGAGGCGACTGGTAGTCAAACACCTGCTTCATGTGGCCCAAAGCAAGGTATTTGTCCATGAAGTAACGGTATTGCTGCGCTATGCCTGGGTTACGAAAAAGTCGACCTTGCAGCATTCGAAAACGACGGACGGCAGTAGAACGGTTGTCACCAACGGAATGGTTTGGAGTGCTTTCGTCTTCTTCGATTGACCAAAACTTTTCGATGAGCTTATGTAAATCGGTGATCGTTGCAACATTGACGATGATTGGAGACTTCGGAGTGCCATGCGAGGTCTTTCCAGACACTATCCAACCAAGAACCGAGTGGACCAAGGTCGGACGGGATTCACCATGCTGAATGTGACCTGAAACCTTAAGAAGCTCAAAGAATACTGCTGCGCCAATGATAATATCCACTGGATTTAATTCGTAGAACAATGGGTCGGCTAGCTGAACGCCGGGAGGAATAGTCCAAGAAGAACTATCGACTTGAACAGATGGCAAATCGATGGTAACTTTGGGCAGTACAAGGAACTCGGCAGAGGTGGAGTAGTCACAAACCCTTGATTGAATCGAAGCGACGATCTTGTACCGTGCGTACGTTGATGATTGCCCAATGCCACTGATCGGAACGGATATTTTTGTGCGTTGAGATTTGATAACTTGCAAGAGTGATTCGGTGATGAAGCAACATTCACTACCGGAACCGAGAAGCGCTCTGGCAACATGTTCAGTGCCGTTGTCGTCCACTAGTTTAACGACTGCGGTAGCCAAAAGCACGCCCTTTCGTGCTTGACCGGTGCTTGCATGGCTTGAAGGTCCGGTGACGGAAGCGGATACAAATGCTTTCGGCTTTCCGAATTTCGCATAGGATGTTGTGGCTGTTGATTGAGGACTTGGTTGTCTGGAGCTAACAGAATCGGCAGAATTCATCCGGAGCTGAGCTGTATGTGGTGACGAACAGTCTCAAGCTTGGTGACCCGTGCTCAGGCAGTTGCGGCATAGTTGATGGCGGTGAACTTCCTTTTCCTTCGCATCGACGTCGAGTTTCGAGAACAGCTGGCACATATAGAGTGGGTGATGATCAGAACACACGACGCATTTCCGGCCGGCGTGAACTTGATTGGCCCCATGACTAGCAACGACACGTTGACTGGACCTTTTCATCTGTTGAGTGGATGCTGGAGTGTCAACAGCTTTTCCCTGGATCGTTTGCACAACAGTTACTCTTCGCTGGATGAAGAATGTCAGATCCTTGAACGTCACGGCTGGTTTAGTTGAAGATAATTACTCCCAGTCCCTCCACTGAGCATACGGATCAGATTGGAGTCCCAAAACTCGGTTCTCTCACCAAGCTGCTTCAACACCTTCACGTTGGCTTCGAAGCTCTCTACCAGCAGATGTAAATCGGCCCCAGATTCACGTTTCAGGGTACCGACTTCGAAAAGAGCGTCGAGGTACGATTGTTTCAGACGCGAAGGATTTTGATAATGCTCAACCAGCAGATTCCAGGCCACGTGGTAGTTATTGGCACTGATGGTAATCGTTTGAACCAGTTTTAAGGCCTCTCCAGCCAGAGAGGAACGAAGGTAGTAAAACTTCTGGATGTTAGATAATTCGACAGAAGAGTGAACCAGAGAGACACACAGATCTTGGAAATTCAACCAGGTGTCGAAGTTTCCACTGAACGTAGGAAGTGTTATGTCGGGTAAGCGCACATGCGACGACAAAGCATGGACTTGTGAGCTTGAAGAAGAAGACGTAGTCATGGACGTCGATAGAGGAGATTTATTTTTGGAAAGCAGAAGACCTTTCACCCGGTAGTAGGCAGTTTCAAAGTCGACCCGTTCTTGAAGCTGCTCGTCGATCGACGGATTTGAGCTCCGATTGAGTGCTCTGAAAATCGGTCCACACCTTGTCGAGGTTCTCAAGGCGTACCCGGTATCTCGAAGGCATCCCTTTCTTCCTGATAATTGTTAACGAACGTCTTGATCAGGTTGAATGAGACGGTTAGGCTCGTCAGCTTGGTCTTCAATCCCTTTATGCGACGTTTCGTTGACATGATGAACGGCGACAGTGGTCTGCAAAGCGAAAGACCGCGCAGATCACACGAGAAAGGGTAGAGGAAATAGGAAATCTAATTACCTTTGAAAAGGCAAAATGTGCCTTGTATAGCTATTCAATTAGCGAAAGTGATGGCGGGTTCCAACGCTACTTTGCGATTGTTCCACGGACTATGATGGCGGACCGTGTGCTAGGTGGTTTGTAGTAGCGATGGCGGTTGTTTCACAATGGTCAGTTACCAGAAAAAACACTTCAACACTATGTCGACTTGAATGTCCAACCAGAGACGTCCGAAGACGTTGACCCGTGTCTCTGGAAGATGTGCCAGTATCCACACCGCTGAACATTACTCTGAACCATGACAGACGTACCGAAGACCTTATTAGACACCATAACTCCATTCAAACACATTCACACTGAATCAATTCGAGTAACTGAGCCTAAAAATCATCAACTTCATTAAAATATCCATGAAGACTCTAATATTACCACAAACAATCATTTTCAACTAGGTATACCATTGACTAAGTTAACGGCCAACCGGCTTAGTTTGCATAAGTAATAAACGACAGCGCTTGGAAAACGCGGCATACCAGCCACGGACACAAAGCAATGCAATTTGACGCGAAAACAAAGCTCTTGCCTGTGCATCAATCTCACAAATAGCCACGAAACGTGAGACTCCGCCAGAAATTTCCCTAATCCAAAACAAGTGATGCGACAGTTTTATGAATTTTTACTACCCATTTCCGACTCCATTTCCATAATGCTTCGTTTTACAACCTGAACCGAAGATGCTCCGTTCCGTCGTCCACTGGAGTTCAGATCATCCGTTCGCATTTCTCACCGATTGACGTCCACCAGCTTTAGCGGACGCTAATTTTTGAGAAAGTGTGACAAATTTGAATATTTGTCCCCCCGATCGTCTTGAAATGCAATTCGATCTTTTTCGACATTTTCACTCTTTTGTCGATCAGGGAAGAGATCTTATCGCATGCAAACTCGCCATCAGGATAGTGCGCAAAATTATCAAAAGAGTGATACTTTCGACTCTACGTAGTGGAGCCATACTTGACCTTTGGTGAGAGCGAGGTCCGAGGTCCTCACAGGGGACCAATTACGCGACGTTATGACGATGACGGTGGGGACGACACCGACCACGGTCGAAGAAAGCCGGATTTTCATTGTTTGCGGTTAAGATATGCAATGCGTGATGACACACCACCGACTGCGGCTCGGTTGACGCTGATGGTAGGTATGGTGGTTGATGCCGAGACCGCGATGGCTAGGCGACGATGATGGTGACTACGGTCAAGCAGTTCGGTTAATGAGCACTTGCACGATAAGTACGTGCACAAAATAATTGCATCACTCGAAGAAAGCTGATGTGGATGGGTATGAAGTTTCCGTTTGGGTATCGATTGGATAAAATGGTTATTATAGTTTAATTGAATATAAAGGCTCTAACAGAATTCCGAAGAGAATATTTTCAGAAAATTCCGACAATAATTCAAAAGATATGATGAAGATACTTCTAAACCATGTTTGAGGAAGTTTACTAGAAACTTGAAAGAAATCAATTTTTGTTATGTGTGAAAATTCTAATGACATCTTTAAGGAAAATATGAAGACATTTCTAAGAAAATGCACAGAAGTTAGAAAGTGCTATGCCACGAACTTAAGCTTAGTGCTTAATTATTCGGTTTTAGTGAATTCAGATGAATTGTTTATATTGAAGTTCCCTACCCGGAGATGAAAAACAACTCAAAATTAAGTCATTTTCTCTCAATTTCCGGGTTCAGTCCAATAACCCAGATTTGAGTAAATCGCATATAGTAGTTTCCATTTAACACCAGCAAAGAAAAAACTTACTCTTAAGTATATTCTACCCAAAATAAAGTTTGATTCACGCAAATTTGCGAATATGCAATTTACTCAAAAGTATCTTATTATCTCAAATTTTGGATAGTATTTTTTCTCCGTGTATATTATAGCAATAGGATTTATAAATCATAACTGAAGGAAAAAAATGAAAAAAATAACTATTTGGTTTGATCTTTAAAATGAAAAGTGTCTCCAGCAAACATGTGGAGAATCTTATCTCAATCATCTTTGCTTAATATGTTTAATCTTCATATTGACTATTTCTTGAGAAATTTGTTTTTTTTTTAATTTCAGTTTTTTGCTCGAACTAGTGATAAGTCCTCGGGTTTCCTGGACCGAGGATGATCTTGAAACAAGGAAAAAATGAATTAGTTAGTATTCACCTATGTATGTGATTCCTAATCTTCTATTCGTTGTTACCTAGTTTGAATTGGTTAAAATTAGGGTTCTGATGCATGGTCATTATCGGTTTCATAGCTTGTTTTTGTTGTTAAGGAATCCAATTTTGGCTGACAAAGGGGCGCGCCTTTGGAGGGGGGTTTCAACACTCCGAAGGGTATAAATAGCGGAACCTTTCAGTAAGAACCGATTCCGTGCGATGAAGGCAAGAATGACAACTGTATCAAAACCGAATACTTCATCATTTCTCAATAGTGATGGAGTAAAACGACATGCACTAAACTAAGGACACGGGAAATACTACAATAGATCAAATTACTGGTCGCAGTTATGTCCCGAACAGAGGAAAAAAAAATATTGGTGTTAAGTGATTTGATGATGATTGTGGTGAGTGGTAAGTTGGTATTATTGTTGTGTGTTGGTGAGTAACTCATATTAAGCTTGTATGGGGGTTGCATGACTAGTGTCTGCCTCTTCGTTATCCGATATCCGAAAAATATCATCAAGATCTATTGCGTCAGTTTCTTTCGGGTTTGCTTCGGTGGATTGCTTTTTTTGGATGGAGGGCTTTTATTATCCACAGAATTGCTTTGGTGTTTGTTCTTGCGTTTCGTGCCAGTATCTCTGTTATTGTTCCATTCGTTTTCAACTTCATCGGATTTTTGTCTCAATCCTGCGATGAGCTGAGCAATTTGTTCTTTTTTTTTTTTAATTGATTCGATTAATGCTTCCAATTTTGCGGTTTTTTCGTCTTTTTGATTCATTGATTCCTGTTGAGAGTCGAGTTTCGAACGCCTTTGGATACGGTTGTGTTTTAAGTTTGTTCTCTGTTTTGTGCATGCATTCGCTTTCACAGTTTTCGGCTGCATTTGCCGGATTAGCGCTGGAATTCTGCCTGCCGGACGGTTATACGTGTGTGAGTGGTGGTTTTCTCGCTTTCCGAGAAGTTTTAGAATCGAGAAAGAAAACATGATTCATCATGTTTGCAAGCAACAGAAGATTTGACGCTATCTGCGTTGTTTGATTTTTGCTCCCGGTCCAGAAATTTGTTGCATCGCGAGTGATAATTTTAATGTATTTAAGCGGTAATGATGTTGGTTCACTCGCAACTATTTTTGAATAAAAATTAAGTGTTTTTGAACGAAAGTGTACCAAAAGTGCTTCTGAACGTGTTTCGCAGTTGGGTGTGGTGAAATTCGTGCATTCCCGGTTGATTGTGGAAATCCGTATCACAAAATTGCCCACCGATACCTTTTTTGCCGTTCGACGACGACGGGTGTGCTTTTGCGAGAGTGACGTTTATTGGATCCGTTTCTTTGCACGGGTGTGTGTTTCTTTTTTTTTTGTAACTAGCGTAAGTGTGCCTGCGATTTGCATTGAGTGTCGGAGATTGTGAGTAAGCTGACGGATGTCTCGCTGGATACGCCCAAGACTGGACGGGCGGTAGCTGTTGTTTTTTGTTTCCGTATTTCTGTTGTTCATTAATGGCAAGTGAAATTCGAGAACGTAATTTCATTTGAATTGCTTGTTTAACCAGGTCTTGAACAATCGTCACGACGGTCATAGCTTGTTATGATTGCCTGAACCATGCGTAAAGAGAAAATCGAAACATTGAACGTCGCGTGAAGCTGGATCTTAATGAAGGCCTAAGTACTCTTTCGTAGGATTTCAAATATCGTCGGTTGCAGTGTTTTGCTTACTGAGCAGAAAAATTCGGTCCCAGGTCCTTTCATATTAAAAATGTAAATTAAGATCGCTTGTGTATCGTGTATTTTGCGAAACTCGTTGTTGTCGTTGGTTCCGGATTTGAATGGATACACAAATTTGAGCAACGGTATTCTGTGATATGAGGGGCTCGGTGGCCTTAGAACAACCGGTTTTGCTTACTGAGCAGAACATCATGAGTCTAATCTCAGGCCCATCCACATTCAAGATTCGTCAATCGTTTTATTTGTTAATATGACTAAATGGTAATAACAGCAACTCGGTGATTAAAAAGGTGCTCGTCTGCCTAGTGGCAAACGTTTTTGCTTACTGAGCAGAAGACCGTGAGTTTAGTCCCAAGCTCCTTCGCGTTATATGATCGTTAGGACATCAATTCAGCTTATCGTTTACCAAAACGAACCCTGCTGCAAGCCCAACCCTTTTATCCAACATCCCAGTGATTTCTCGTTGAAGTGCAGAGGTGTTCTCGGCTTCCATCAAAGCGAGTGTCACGTCAACACATTCCTACCCCTTCTTTTCTCGACCTGTGTTTGGGCACGTCCAGCGCTGGTATTGCCTAGTTTTAAATCACCAGTTTTTACACATTGAGGATGATTGCTAGTCCCAAACATCGTCTATTGGTTCTCTGTGTAATTACAGCTGGTCTGGCAATAACAGAGTAGCAACCGTGGGCGGTTAATCATGCTCAGGCTCATGCTCATTCATTTATTCCTGTTGAGCCTCAAGTTTTGCATTTTTGAGACGTGATTGTACATTGTAGCTGAAACATCCTGATCGTTTTTGTGCTTCAGGATACGAAATATTATGTTCAACCTTGATTTTTACTACTTGGCATTCTTTTTGGAAAAGTGGACATTTCCTGAAGGTAGATCTGTGGTCACCGTTGCAGTTAATACAACGAGGATTCATTTCGCAGTTTTCGTCTAGGTGCTCATTTCTGCAGTTGTAGCAGCGTTGGGGTCCAGGATATCTTGAACGGATATATGTCCATATACGAAGCAACCGTAGCATTACATTGGATTTGGGTAGAAGGGTCGCGTAGCCACACGTACTCCTACTACTTTCACGTGTTTGGGGTATGTTGATTTCCCAAATGTAAGTATGAGAACTGGAGTGTTGACGTTCGAACCGTTTACCTTTCGGGACATTCGTTTGACGTGTGACACTCCTTGATCAACTAGATGCGACTCGTTTTCCAATTCCGTCATGCGAATCAGGTCGTAGGATGAGATAACGCACTTACATGAGTTCAGCTTAGCAGTGTACTGTGTGCATTTTGCTTCGCTAGTAGCTGATTCTATCAGACCACCAGCAGCTGCTTCGATGATTTTGCCAATTATGAATGGATTTTCTGATATAATATCCCCGTCTTTTCTCGTCATTTGTAGGATAGTTAGTTGACCAAATTCGTTCCTTGGGTCCATGAAGTGTGGTAGAAGAGGCCGGGGGTGCTCTTCCGAGTTGTCTCCACTACTGGAGACAGCAATCTCCTAATTTAAATGTGCCTGTGTTCCCCACCTTAATAACGGTCAGGCGAAGATTTGAAAAACAATAACTGGTAACGGTCACCTGTTACCTACCCCAATTGATATTTGTTTTTCAACTATTGAGTTTTGTTGTGGTCGCTCTTTTCACATGTATCGAGAGCTACAAGAATCTCACTTTACCGGTGCTATTCATAGAGACTATGCCTTCCATTTGCATCTTGGAGATGGACTTTTGGTCGAAGTTTGGAGTGAGAGCAACCATCTGCGGGATAACCGCTAGCTTGGAAAATGGAGTCTCGGTTATCGAAAAATTAGCAACGCAAGAGAAGGAGCAGCTTCAGGCGGTAATCCAGAAATTTCCAACCTCTCAGAACCAAGGCCATTTGGGAAGAACAACGCTGTACTACCACAAGATAGATACGGGGATCTCACCACCATTCAAACAGAAATATTATCCGATGTCCAAGTTTGTCTTGGAGGACTTAAACAAAGAAGTAGACCGAATGTTGGTGCTAGGAGTCATCGAGGACGCCGTTTGCTGTCCATGGAACAACGCCACAGTTGCCAATACCACAGATAGCCTCAATCGTAAACAACTTGAGCGGGTCGAGGTTCCTGTCTTCCATCGATCTAGAATCGGCGTTTTGGCAGATACCGCTGGAAAAAGAATCGAAGCAGAAAACCGCCTTCACCATCCCTCAGCGTGGACATTATCAGTTCACCGTAGTACCTTTCGGGCTGTCAACGGCCAGTCAAGCGCTTTCACGCGTGATGAATCACCTTTTCATCGATCTCGAGCCGAAGGTATTTGTTTACCTAGATGACTTGGTCTTAGCTACGGAAACGTTACAGGAACATCTGGATCTCTTGGAGGAAATCGCACGGAGACTAAAGAGCGCAGGGCTAACAATCGACGCGGAGAAGTCAGTCTTTTGCAGGAAAAGCCTGAAGTACCTGGGATACGTGTTGGACGAAGAAGGATGGCACGTTGACGCAGAAAAAGTAGAAGCGATCAGCAAGTTTCCGGCTCCAACCACAAAAAAAAAAGAAGTTCAACGGTTCATCGGAATGTGTGGCTGGTATCGCAGATTCATTAAAGACTTCTCGGAAACCACCGCTCCTCTCACGGAACACACGAGGACCAAAACGAAATTCCGGTGGACGGAAGAATGCGAGAAAGCGTTCCAGACTCTCAAAGCTCATCTCGTCTCGGCACCGGTGCTGGCGACTCCGGATTACTCAAAACCGTTCGCAGTCGCTTGCGATGCGAGTGACGTCGCAATAGGAGGAATTCTCACGCAGGACAACGAAGGTGACGAAAAAGTAATCTGCTACTTCTCGCAAAAGCTCTCGTAATTCGGTTCTTTATGGAGGTTACCTCGAAGGCGCGCACTTCACCATCTACTGCGATCACTCGAGTCTAACCTACTTAAAGACCATGAAGAACCCTACGCCTCTCCTAGCTAGGTGGATTCTTCGGATGAACGCGTATTCGTTTGATATAAAATATCGGAAAGGATCTTCAAATGTTGTTCCGTTGTCTGAGTCGAGTGGAGATAGTAAACGTTGTAAACGCTGCTCGGTCTGGAACGTCGGATCTGTGGTTCGAAAAGCTGATGGAGGAGGTTAAAACGAATAGGGACAGCTTCCCAGACTTCAGGATTCTCGGAGAACAACTATATAAAAACTGCATCGTGAAGGACGAAACTGGAGGCAAATGTCATCGTTGGAAAAAGGTCGTTCCTTCGCATCTATGACAAGAGCTAATACATCGCTACCACTATATCCCCACAGCCGCTCACCTCGGGTGCGAGCGCACACTTCACCGCATTCAAAGAGACTACTATTGGCCCCAAATGGCAACGGACATCCGCAAATATGTGCAAGCCAGTGACGTGTGTAAGGCCAGCAAAGCGCCCAATACAACGCTGACACCCACACTAGGAAACCCCAAACCGGCGCAGTTACCGTGAGAGTTAATATCGATCGATTGGGTAGGTCCCCTCACACGCTCAAAAAAGGGAAATACGGTACTCCTAGTGATTGTCGATTGAGTAACCAAATTCGTCATCACGGAACCTTTTCGCACAGCAAACGCCCAAAAGATGTCTGATTTTCTAGAGCAATACGTGTTTCTTCGGTTTTCGACGCCAAGGATCATTGTTTCGGACTCTGGATCACAATTTCTCTCCCAAGTCTTCCAAACATTGCTGAAAAGGTATAACGTAATCCACATGAGAACTGCATTCTATACACCGATGTGCAACGCGGCCGAAAGGACCAACCGCACGCTGATTACTGTGTAAGATCCCTCCTAGACGATGACCAACGGGACTGGGATGTGCACATCCAGCATGTGGTATGTGCAATCAATACAGCGAAGCATGAAGCCCTCGGCTGCAGTCCTTACTATTGCAATTTCGGAAGAGACCACATCCTGTTCACGGAGCAATATCCTTTGGCGAAGCTGAATTCCTCTAAGGATCCCGTCGAAGCCCAAAAAATACGAGTCGCAGCAGTGTAATAGGCCATGTGATATCTTTCTTAGACATCGACTAGTCGCCGTGAGGGTTCACATAATCAATGTTTATTCTTGTATCAGTTTGGTTACATCTTACTTAAACTCTACACATCTTCATAATTCTACACAAATAACAATTAGGTGGGGAGGCGCTTGGAGTTGCCGTTTTAACCAATAAGAGTTCAATTAGAAATTTGTCAACAAGAGAGAAGTCGACGCTAAAACAAATGGGAAAGAGAGTTCGGCGCTGTGACTTGTAACATGATGCGCTTGGCGTCTGTCAGGCTTATTGGTGCATAAGCAAGAATTATCGATTGGCTATAAGTGTCGTGTATGGGAACAAATGTGGTTCGGAGAAGGAAGAGTCAATTTACGGTTCGCTATCTGGGAATGTTTTGAGGTGACGAAAACATGGGTCATCGTTTAGTGCTGCATGGGAAAATGCGTTCGCAATAATTTAATTTGAAGTGGTGTTTTACACTTGTGCAACTAAGCAATCAATTGTAAACCTCCACCGAGCTGATGGTTTGAAGTATGAGAACTTTTGGTTTGGATTGTGGGAATGTCTGGGTTTTGTCAATTGTGTCAATGTAAGGATTTTATGAACTGTGGGAATGTTTGGAACCTTGAAGCATGAGCTAATGAAGGCTTGAGGATAATGTGTGGCATGCATGTTTCATGTCACTGGCGTTCATGATAATTTATGATAATTTGGGAATATTAGAAATGCTACAATTTGGGATGCTACACCTTCCCCCTTTGGGAGAATGATGCAATGAAATGAAATCATTCGTCATAGGCTTTTCTCCAAGTACCTCATATAAAAATGTTCTTAATTTTTAATCCTAACCGAATTTCGCACTTCTTAGTTCGTGACTAAGAATTCTTTTTTTTTTTTAGATTTTGATTGTTCTGTTTTTGTGTACTTTTGTTACTTTTTGTGTTTCTTTATGTTTAATTTTGCAGTTTGGGTCATCTATTTCGGTTACAATGAATGGTCCTAAGTAAAATGGATCAAGTTTTCTGCGGTTTTCGTTACTGAGATACACTTCATCTCCTACTTTTATATCGATTTTATTTGTATTTCTATTGCATACTTCTCGTCTTTTTGTTTTTTGTTCAAGTAAATTTTGTTTTGCTACTAAATTTGTATTTTGTAATCTAAATCTGAGTTCTTGAAAGTATTGTTCTGGATTATATAGAGGTTGAATTGGTGTATTGTTATCCGGTAAATCATGTGGTAATATAGCTTTTCTGCCGAAAACTAGTTCATATGGCGTATAACCATGTTGTGTGTTTGGTGTCGTATTGTATGAGAATGCATAAAATTTTGTCCATTCATCCCAGTCTAAATGGTGAGCATTGGTGAAGGATCTCAGATACTCGTTGAGACATCTGTGATTCCTCTCCAATGCACCTATTGTCTGAGGGTGATAGGCTGTTGCAAATGTTTGTTTAATTTCCAGTAATTTACAGATCTGCTCAAAAACTTCGTTATTAAATTCGGTACCTTGATCAGATTGTAACTGAAGAAAGTTTCCATATATCAAAATAAAATTATCTACTAATGCTCTTGCCATTGTAGAGGCTTCTTTAGTTGGTACTGGTATAAGAACTATGTATTTTGTAAGGTTGCATTGTATAGTTAAAATGTATCTATTTCCATTATTTGTCATACCAAATGGTCCTGCAGTATCAATCGAAAGCAATTCGAAAGGTTTTGTAGGAGTCGTGGTAATAACAGTAGGTTCCTTGGTATGTCTATAAATTTTGTTGATTTTGCATTTTTCACAATTTCTCGCAAAATTCTTTATATCGTTTTTCATATTTTTCCATGTAAATTGTTCTCTCAATTTTAAATATAATCTATGTTGCCCGATATGTCCTCCCGTAGGTGTCATATGGTGATTGATTAAGATATCATTTATTTCATTTTGGTTCTGCAGAAACTTTGGTGGTTTATATAGTACCAGCTGGTAATTAGAAATGGCTCGATTCGCGATTTCCTTTAATGTTTCAATTGTAATTGTTGTAAAAAGCTCATCTAAAATAGAGATGGCGACCATGGTTCTTTTATATTTTCTCAGTAGTTTTTCGATTTCTAGAAGTGCAAACTCTAGTGCTTGACTTCCATTTGTATTTTTATAGCGCGCGCATGTTAAGTTTACGTTAATTTCTCCTAAAATTTTTCTATAATTATGGTTAAATAATGTCATCTTCAATTGGTTGTGGTGCACATCACATCCAATCTTAAGATATTTTCTAACTTCCGAAGGATTCTCGGTTTGCCAAGCCGTGAGGTGATCAGTCTCATAGTCTGGCATCGTTGAACTATCGGGTTTTGGTGAATTCGTGTTTTTGAGTTTTCTTGTCATGGCCCTTGTGTTAACCATGAGAACGGATAATGTTTTTAATTCTTCTGATTTTACAGGTATACGTGATAATGCATCAGCACACACATTTGATTTTCCTGCTAAAAACTCTATATCGAAGTCAAATTCTTCAAGGTCTAATCTCATCCTTGTCAATTTTGATGTCGGTTTTTTCATACTAAACAAATAAACTAATGGTCTATGATCTGTTTTAACAGTAAATCTTCGACCATATAGATATGATTTAAAGTAATCAACAGCCCAATGTATGGCTGTTAATTCCTTTTCAATAATTGGTTTCGAACGTTCCCCTTGGGTGAAACTTTTGCTAGCGAAGGCTATTGGAAAATCACCTTCCGGATAGCGTTGGGAAAGTACTGCTCCACATGCTAAATCAGATGCATCCGTAGTCAAAATAAATTCTTTAGAAAAATCTGGATATCGCAAAATTTGTGGTTCCATTAAAAGTTTTTTCAATTTTTGGAAACTATATTCTTGAGTATCATTCCACTGGAATGTTACTCCCTTTTTAAGCAACATATTTAAAGGTTTGGCAATGTCTGCGAATTGTGGTACGAATTTACGGTAATAATTGCAAAAAGCAACAAACCTACGTACTTCATCAATATTAGTTGGTCTGGGGTAATTTTTCAATACTTTAAATTTGGAATCGTCTGGAAGAATTCCTTTATCTGTAATTTTGTGTCCGAGGTATGTAACTTCAGTCAAGAAAAATTTACATTTCATTGGATTCAATTTGAGATTATAATGTCTCAATCTATCAAAAACTGTATTTAAATTACTAAAATGATGTTTTTCAGAACATCCGATGACAACGATATCATCAATGTAGATAAATGCACATTCAGGTGTTAATCCAGCCATCGCGATTGTCATCATTCGCTGGAAGCTATTGGGACTAACATTCAAACCGAATGGCAACCTTTTGAAATGAAAATGACCGTTAGGGGCTGAAAAAGCTGTGTACTTTCTAGACTCATGATCCAATGGTATTTGGTGAAACCCCGCCATTAAATCTAGAGTGCTGAAGTACTTCGCTCTCCCTAATTGGTCTAAAATAACATCAATACGTGGCAATGGAAATTTATCTGCCAACACTTTTTTATTTAATTGTCGAAAATCGACTACCAATCTCCATTTTTTTGAATTATCATTGCTCTTCTTAGGCACTAAAAGAATAGGTGAATTATACGATGAAACTGATGGTTCAATTATTTCATCGTCTAGTAGTTTTTTGATTTGATTGTCAATTTCATTACCTTGTGAATGGATAGTTTTATAGTTTGGAATATAGACCGGTACTTGGTCTTTCAATAAAATGTTTTGTGAATAAAAATTGTTATGAGTTAATTTTTCATTCTCTAAACTAAATATATCTGAATATTTATCAATCAGATTTTTTAAAGGTGTATGAACATAAGAAGGTATTTCATTAAAATTTATTAGAGAAAGAATTTTATTTGTTCTTTCAGATTTGTTATTAAAAGTTCCTTCACTTGTATCTACTTTTAAATATTCGTTTAAAGGTTCACAAGTAGGTCTAAAATTAGAAATTGCTACTTGTACAGATGTGGTATTTATAAATTTAATGTATGGTGATTCATGGGATACAATTGTATTTCCACAGAAAACACCTGGTAGTATTTCCTGTGAGAGCACAACTGTATCCTCACTTACACAGAAATGTGGTAATTTTCTGATTACTTCACATCTTGGTGGTATTATGATATTATCATTCAATTTGTCCTCAATTGGTATGGAGATAAATTGATTGTTAAAATTAAAATTTAATAGCCAATTATTATAATCGATAGTACATCTGTACTTGATAAAGAAATCGCGTCCAAGTATACCATCCGTATGTATAGGTATTAGTTCATCTACTAGTTGGAAGCAATGCGCTATAGTTAAATTATTATCAAACGTAAGATTAGTCATAGTTTCAGCTATCGTTTCAGTTATTCCGTCAGTTACTCCTGAAATTTTTAGTTTTTTGTTAAAATCTACTATTTGCATTGGGGAGACTTTTGATACTTTAAAAAGAGATACGTCAGCTCCACTATCTACAATGAATGTACATTTGCAGTTTGCCATTTGGACGTACAATGTCACAAAGTTAACCGCTTTTAAATTTATTGTATAAATTGTCTTGCAGGGTATTGACCCTGGTTCGTTTGGCCTAAAAAATTTAAGTTTTGTTGTGGTGTTCCTGCTGGAACTGTTAATTGTGATGGGTCCCTTTGCAATGGTGGGATTAAATATCCTCCATTGGGCATGTTTGTCCCCATCGGTTGTGGATTTTCCACGTTTGTCATATAAACTTGTCGAGATCTGTTATCTCGGCGACCTCCTCTGGTGTAATTTCCAGATATATTGTTTCTATTTGGAAACCGTGCTTGGAATCTGTTGTTTGTGCTATATCTGTTATTGTTATAATTATTACCATTATTGTTTTAACGGTAATTATTGAATCTATTATGGTTGTTAGAGGTATGATTTCCAGTTCCTGTTCTGCGTCCACGATAATGTCGGTCGTTGTTGTTCTGTCTTTGAGCATTGAATGACATAATTTGTGTTGGGGTTTGTACGGAAGCTGTATTTTCTTGCACTTTTTGTAAAGCGTCTTTTATATTTGTGAAGGTTCCGGCCTTCAAAATCAATTTTGTTTCAAAATTATTGACTCCATTAATAAGAGCTTCAACTCCGGCTTTCGTTGCCATTGATTTAGCAACTTCCTCGGGAATGCCTTGTCCCAAATAAATGCTTTTTAATTTATTAGATAAGGCATCAACTTCATCGCAAATCGTATTTGTATCGCCTTTCTGTTTAGTGTTTTTCAATTTTGCTAAGATGTTCTCTGGTGAAATTCTTTCAGAGCATCTTGCTTTTACATCATTCACCATGGCATCTATTGTTACTAGGTTTTCAGGTAAGCCAATTCTAGCTTTTCCTGTTAATCTTGTTTTTAAGAATTTGACAGCCATTGGTATTTGTTCTGCTGTCACATAATCCTTCAATAGATTTGCTGCGTCAACAAACGCATCTAAATTGTCAGCGGTACCATCGTACTGTTGTACGATGGCTGTTGCTGTTTTGATATCGAACACTTGTGGATTTGCCATTTTCTTTTTTGAATTAACTTGATTAATAAAAATGATTGCCAAAACACATGATTTAAAGGATAACGTTTTCCTGGCGTTTTTCAATTTGAATTGTAAAATATCATAAATTGCATTATATTCTAAACGTGTAGCCTTAATCAGAAATTCTAGTTCCTGAGTGTTAATTGAATTTTCATTTTTTTGTAATTCTTGATTAATTTCTGAATATATTTTCTTAATATTATTAATTTTTTTGATAATTGTGCACCTTAAATATGTTCTATTGGGTGCTTTTTTCAAATTTAATTGAATTTTTGCTAATTTACTAAGGAGAGTTTCAATGCTCTCAGGAAATTCTGTTGTCATGTGAGTTTATTCAATTACAATTAATGAATCAAATGAATTAAAATTTTAAGATTGTTTTTTTTTTTTTTTACCTTCATTATCTTCTGCTTAAAACATCTTGGTTGTCCTCGCTCGTACCCGTACCTCAGATGGTTGAAATCCCGCCTGCCGGTCCTCCGACAGTGGTCTCGCCTGCAGTTGAATTATTTTTTGATGTATTTTTATCACTTCACTTCTGCGTCTTAGTTCACTCATTGTTTTTATTTTAGTCAAAATAAACTAGTCCGTCAACTATACGGTAGTTTGGATATTTCTTCTCGAGGTACACTGTTTTTGGATCACGACAGCAACGATTTTTATCGCAAACACCTAACTTGTGCTGTAAATTCGCGATTATGTCCATTTTCTGATGATGTTCTGCCAGGGCTGTAATCTCTGCCCAAAACTGGCGTATTTCTTCTAATGACATTTTTCCGCTCATGATGTAAATTTTGCTTTTCAGCCACAGTTATGTCGTCTTTCAATTTTTGTTTTTGTAAAGTTCAGTGTGTTCACTTTTCGCGCTCACTTTTCACGCTGTTCACTTTTCGCACCCGCGCATCTTCAAACGTTCACGCTCTGCAAAGATTGCAGTCTAGCAGCTGTTGCTGCTACTCGCTCAGTGCGGCTGGTGTTGTAGCCGTTAAAAATTTTCAGAGCACCGTAGCCTAAAGCTACTGCCGCGAGAATGCACAGAGCCACATTTTGCGTTGTTAAATTGTCTGAACTTGCACTATTTGCGGAAGTTGAGATTACTTCATCCGCGCTGAACCAACCCATATTGATCGTTTATTGTCACTTTTGTTGAGCACTACTGGCACTGAAGGCACTGAATTTTTCACTGATCACAAGGTTTCAACTTTAACTTTTCACAGTATTCGCGCCACTTGTCAACGGTCAGCCATGTAATAGGCCATGTGATATCTTTCTTAGACATCGACTAGTCGCCGTGAGGGTTCACATAATCAATGTTTATTCTTGTATCAGTTTGGTTACATCTTACTTAAACTCTACACATCTTCATAATTCTACACAAATAACAATTAGGTGGGGAGGCGCTTGGAGTTGCCGTTTTAACCAATAAGAGTTCAATTAGAAATTTGTCAACAAGAGAGAAGTCGACGCTAAAACAAATGGGAAAGAGAGTTCGGCGCTGTGACTTGTAACATGATGCGCTTGGCGTCTGTCAGGCTTATTGGTGCATAAGCAAGAATTATCGATTGGCTATAAGTGTCGTGTATGGGAACAAATGTGGTTCGGAGAAGGAAGAGTCAATTTACGGTTCGCTATCTGGGAATGTTTTGAGGTGACGAAAACATGGGTCATCGTTTAGTGCTGCATGGGAAAATGCGTTCGCAATAATTTAATTTGAAGTGGTGTTTTACACTTGTGCAACTAAGCAATCAATTGTAAACCTCCACCGAGCTGATGGTTTGAAGTATGAGAACTTTTGGTTTGGATTGTGGGAATGTCTGGGTTTTGTCAATTGTGTCAATGTAAGGATTTTATGAACTGTGGGAATGTTTGGAACCTTGAAGCATGAGCTAATGAAGGCTTGAGGATAATGTGTGGCATGCATGTTTCATGTCACTGGCGTTCATGATAATTTATGATAATTTGGGAATATTAGAAATGCTACAATTTGGGATGCTACAGCAGCACAAAACATCCAACACTTCGCATTATCCAGGATCAAGGCAGCACACGACAGCAGCAAACAGCGCTACGACCTTCGAGCGCGAACCCGAGGATTCGCCGTCGGCGAGATAGTGAGGAAACGATCGTTCGAATTGTCGAACGCAGCGGAACATCGAACGAGACAGCTTGGCGCGAAATTTATACCTTGCATCGTACGACAGGTCCAGGGCTGCAACAACTACCTGTTGGAGGATGTGAAGACAGCGAAAACCGGCGTCTGCCATTCGAAGGACATCAAGGCAGACTAATCTTCGACTGTTCAAGCTATGTACGCAGTTCTACTGGCCAACTACGAGCGACTACGCCAACAAAACCTGAATTGCTGACCGACTGCAGGCCCAACAACTATTAGAGAAACCTCGTCGTCAGCAAACAGTCCACCAAAACTGTTCATCAATCGTTTACGTCAACGCTTGAAAAACGAGCAGCCACCGGAGGAGAAAGCGCAACTGCGCCAGCCGTTCAGCAGAAGTGCAGAACCGCGCCAGCCGTTCAGCCGACGAACAGCTATCGGCGAAGAGAGTGCAATCGCGCTAGCCGTTCGGCAGGAGAGCAGCCACTGGAGGAGAAAGCGCTACCGCGATAGCCGTTCAACAGAAGAGCAGATACCGGAGGAGAACGCGCAACGTCGCTAGCTTTTCAGCAGAAGGGCAGCTACCGAAGGAGAAGCGCAACCGCGCGTGCCGTTTAGCGAATCGCGAGAAATCGCTCTCCTCCCATCAAGGAACACTATACGAAAAAGTCACTCACTCATGTCTGGTTGAAAAAGAACGCCCAAGAACGACGCAACAGTCAATGTGCTACTCAAACTCTTTACTCAATTTCTCATCTTATATGCTGCCTAGTTAACGATTAGTTACCATGACAGTTCTCACTATTGCATTTTCTCGTCAAAATTTCTTACGCCCAACTACTAATTCGTAACTCAGATATTGAAGAAGCGATTGGCCCTAGGATTAGAATAGAATAAGCAATTAGGTCTTAGAGATATTCCGCTATGCTCAACAGCGGCGAAGAAGCTAGTTTCTTGGATTGATCTGTCATGAACAAGTGTATCAAGAATTATATTACCGTTAGCAATTCAATATTGAATTGGTTGCAAATGCCCATTTTCAGTGCAGGTGTTACATTCGTGTATCGGGCAACGTCTGACTTTACGACGCACATCTACAAAAGGCTCTCAGAAGGTAAATCCAATTATAAGTGGTTATGCGAAACGTCTGGCTAACGCTGTGCCACCTCGGCAGAGGGCCTTTAACTACAGCTTCCATTTCCCGTGCAAAACTGATGCGACGACGATCGAAATCGATCGAGAGGACCCACGAGAGCCATTCCCATCGCACCCAAAGTCATCCTCGTAGTACCTACGAATCCTGGGCGGTTGCCATTGAACGTAGCGAGCTGCGGTGCATTGAATCGGCCAAGTGCAGCGTGAAACGTCCATAGGCGGGGCAATAGTATCGTGCGACACAACGGTGCAACGTGCATGGTCAGTGAAACATCACCGTGCGACCCAAGGGTGTGCATAGACGGTGCGACACTACGGTGTGAAGCGACATCGCAGATACGGCAAGTTGTGGCTGTATGATTCACGCTGCTACACCAGTGCAGTGGAGTGACGGAGGCTAGTGCAGCGTGCGGCGATTGCATGTCGCGCAATAAAACAGCGTGGATTCGACGTTAGCATTGCGACAAACTTTATTGCGTGACAGACAACGGTGCATCAGCGCAACGGTGACGCAGTAGATCTGCGGTGCAACGAAGGGCAACGACCTGGTAGAGTTCGTGCGATCAGCGGTGCATCAATCAGCATGCAGGTGAGACAGCATCACGGGGCTCCCAACGACAAGCGCAGTGAAGAACAATTACTGTGAGAGGAATTTAATGAATGTATGCATGTAGAAAATAGGAATGAGATGCAACCTGTACCATTACGCAGCAAATATAATTTTACGCTATCGTTTTGAGATTGAGTGATTCCTTTTCAATGAAATTCACTGTATTTCATTCCCGGTCATCGATTGCTAGTGTACGTAATTCCCTGTTAGTGACTAGCCGACCTGAATAAGAGTTTGAGCGATGTTTCTACACCGAAGGACCACTTTTCTCTTTTGTGGTACCAATTCCGTCGTTAGCACTTTTAATTGACTTGATCGTTCAAATATTCGACAATTCTCCATTTCTAATCGGAAATTGTCACATTGAAAACGACGAAAAACGACACTCTATTGACAGCACTTTTCTTACACAGTCTCACTGATAAGAGTGTTCTGTTGTTGTAGCTCACCGGGTGATTGTGGTACATACTAGACGTTTGAGATTGGTCGAATCGTCGGACAAACCACTACCACTGTAGGTCATAAGATACGGCCGCGATACGTCGTACACTTGGTTTGCTTTCCACGTGGAACCGATTTTCTCGACCGATTTATGCTTAAATAGTGTCCACTTTTGATAGTTTAGCCGTATATTGATATTTCTCCCCGATACTCGAGATATATATTCAGCCGAATCGAAGAGATTTTATAATATTAACTAATCCGAAACGTTACATATCAGCGATAAAAGTCGAAGTAAACGCGAAGCGAGGTGCTTTATATCTGGTTTACACTCTAACAGGTAAAGATAGTTAAAATTGATGATAACTTTTGAAAGAAATAATATTTTTGCATTATCTTTAGAAGTATTGTATTTTGAAGCAACACCATTTGTTTCTCAACGAGTAACAACAACCTGAGTGTGCCTAAATGAAGGTCTAATTTATGGACAACGCATCGCATATAAAACTTCATTGCACCTTTAAAGCGCAGAAGGTGGAGTCTTTTTGCAAATTATGTTTGCTGCAAAAGGTGTTGCAAATCAGTTGCATGTTACATGATATGTTGATGACACAAGCTGAAAATGAGTTTTGACTGATTTAACTGTAATGTTTTACTGAAATATTTCAAACAGTACAGTGATGTTTTTGAATACATGTCAACGAGATTCAAGTTAACCACATTAACGATGTATTGGACTCTTTGTGTGGTGTAGCGGTTTGTGAAAACGATCCCTGTTGTTAACCGAACCTTTTTATCCAACATTCCAGGGATTTCTCATGAAAGTGCAGGTGATTTTACGGCTACCAACAAAGGGAGTATCACGTCAACATATTTATACCCATTGCGTAATTGACTTGCATTCAGACGCGGCTGGCGGTAATGTTGCTCATTGTAAATATTTAGATCAGCAGTTTTGAGGATGAATGCTTATTCCTATTGGGTCTCAGTGTAATTAAATGGGATCTGCCAATAACGGCGTAGCAACTGCAGGTGGTCAATCAAGCACATGCTCAGACTCAAGTTAGTTTTAAAATGTTAAACAATTGCTTTTATGATCTCCAAGATTGCAGGATTTATAAAATCTCGATAGTACTTGAAATGTTGCTTTGATACGGCCCATAGCATCTCATCAAGATCAAAGTCAATTAAAACAAAAGCCTCAATTTGTTTTGATTTATGTGAAGTTCAAAATCTCGATAGTATTAACTGTTATCATATGTCAGCAATTTTCAAGTTCGATTTGATGACGTTTTTACGCTGTACCCTCCATCGCCGATAAGCAAGTGCTAGTAAAATCTAGCCACTTCGGTTTGAAAATTATCCGTTTTTATGATTCAAAGTAGAAGACACCCTTGTTCGGAACAGTTTGGATAAATGTAGAGTTCAGATGTGTAACAGTTTGATGAACTGTTATGCAACCAGATCCAGTTGCATAACAGTCCCATCAAGGTTACCAGGAGCTTTCTTTCAATGTACGCTACTGAAACAATTGGTTTTTAAATCTCTCTCTTTTCAAATCTTCTCAGCTTCTTTATTCAATTAATACCTTATATTGAAAGGGGAGGGTAGGGAGAAACGAACATTGCGTTATGACTATTGTTTGTTTCAGTTTTTGTTATCTCTCAGTTTTGTATTGGCTCTATTTCTTACTCTACACAGTGGAAGTCCCAAGCGGTCAAATAACTCAACCGGTACAGTCAAAGGGTTTGTTTGCTTTTTTTGTCCAAAGAGATTGCACCTTGTGGCATTTTCAGATGTTATGTATTAAGTTATAATCATAAATAAAATAAATTAATTACACGTGTTCGATCATTCGCGGTTTGATTTTCTTCTCTTTTCATCATCTTGTTGGGCAAATAAATTACTAAACACTAATAAAACACTACTTAAGATTGAAGGGGAAGGGGAAACTGGTGAAATTGAAAGGCAGAGGAAAAGGCGCCGAAGCGTAAAGATTGTAGACAGTTAATGCAAAGATGTACAGAACGGAAAGCCATCGGCGGAGGTGTTTCAAAGCCACTCGGCAGCTCGCTTCGCTTTGTGCAAATTCTCTCATGTGCTAAACTTTCGTTTCCCTAAAGATGATTCGTGTATGTACAAATTGGCGCCGCGGAGCCCGGCGGTGGCTCTGCATCTTCGTGTGATAGTGTTTTCGAACCGTTGCAAGTCTCGCTATCATCAAACAATCGATACGTTACCCGATCATGATGATGATACTCGATCGTCGCCGAAACGGGCGGGTGATTCCACTCTTTCTACACTCTTCTCGTCGTTGTGGTGGGTTGGTTGGTTTGTTTGTTATTCTTTTTCAGGGCGGGTGGTGAAGAGATAGTAGGAAGAGGCGTTTGGTTGTTTGTTGGAGAAAGATTAGATGTTTGCAGATGGATCGGTTTTCGTTACGATCTGATGTGTCGAATAATTGTGGACGAGCGGTGCGTGTTGATCGGAGCGTAGATGACGGAGACCTCGTTTTGCCGGCTTCAGGATGACTCTGTGTTGTAGACTCGTCAACGATGCGTTGTCTCGCTTTCTGACTCTCGCGTGAAATTGCGTATTAGACTAGATCGATGGAGTGGGTGCAATTCGCTGCAGCTGGAGGGTGCCGTGTGCGTAGTGCAAGGTGGACAGCAAGAGGTTGAAGTGAGGAAGGGTGACCCGAGTTGAACCCCAAGAGAGGAGGGTGGGGGGGGGGGCGAAGACTAGTAATAGTTACAAGAATTAGAATTGGTGCGTAGAGTTTTGGAGGAAGTGGTTTCCTAACCTAATATGGTTTCGTTTCGGGAAGTAGGGGTGCGTGGGGCGGGGGAAGAGGCGGTTTACGCCTTTGGGGCCTGAGCGCTGTAGGCGAGGTCTTGAGCGGTATCGTAGCTACGAGCATAAGGATACTGAGCGTTTCCTTGAGACCATCCTTGGGCACCAGCTCCCGACGACCATCCACCGGAGGAACCTCCGGCACCAGCAGCTAGGGCACCAGCTCCCAGAGCACCAGCTCCCAGAGCACCAGCACCAGCAGCGGCAGCACCTCCGACAGCCTTGGACAGCAGACCCAGAGTGGCGGCTCCTTCAGCGGCACCTCCGATGAATTTCTTGACGGCGAGGATGACAGCCAGAACCAGAGCAATCTTGGAGACGATCAGAGCCTTGAATGCAATCAGAGCGACACCTCCGAGGAGCAGGGGCAACAGGGCGAACAGCTTTCCTCCGATAGCCAGGACGAGTGGGCCCAGGATCTTCTTTAGCTTCTTACCTGCAATGAGAATGTGCGTGCAAACAGAGAAAGAGAGATGCCCCCAGATAGAATCGAGTGTGTGTGTGCGAGTGCAATTTGCGGTGTGCAACAGAGCAATAATCGGTAGGGATCGGTTAGTCGGGTTTGGTTAGTTCAGCAATACGGACCTTTCTTCAGCAGTCTACCTTCTTCGATAGAACGGGCGATGGTTTCCTGGGTTTCCTCGGGCAGCTTGAACTGGATGGAGCGGGCGGCGAACAGACGCTTGGCGGAGTCGACGGCCAAATCGAACAGGGCGTCGCTCTTGTCTTCGGAGGTGGTCGGCAGGGTGCTGATGATTTCGTTTTCGGACACGGACTTGCCCATGCGATCAACCGGGGCGGTTGGGTCTCTGTGTGCGGAGAAAGAAAGGAAACAATGGGAATATCTGGTTAGTGGAAGTCGTTTTTAATTTTGCTTATGAGATTTGGGAATCGAAAGCTGGACTGTTGCGGTAGCAACTGCTATGCAACTTATGTCGGTCACAATCAAGTTGCTGCGACTTTTCGTGACGAAAGTGTGCTACCTGGGGGTAGGTCTGAAAATCAAACTGAGCTAACGCATTTCGACCGATTTTATCGAGCAAAGAACGGTGCTCGAGCAACAACAAAAGACCAGACCGGTTTCGACCAAAACAAAAAATCTATTAATTGGACTTTTTATGTTTCGAGCGTTCTAGTTTCTTGTGCATTTCCAGGTAATTAAAAGCTCGAACGGAATCAACTCGGTGGTTTCTAGAGATTTTTCTCGTTCTCAACAAATAGCGCAACGTGGATGATGGTGGTGGCGGCGATGACGACGACGACGACGACGTCAGCGGGGAGTTCGATGTGGGTCAAATTTCCGAAGCTGTGTGGCCTACAAAAAGCAAATTTTGCCGCTGTTTCGCACTCTGGTGCGAGATCGCGAAGGAGCACGTCGCAAGGGGGGTAATCAAATCAAACGGAGCTGAATATGCACATTGAGAAATTGGGAACGGGGCACGTGATTGCGTTCTCCGAGGCTCGCTCGGGTACTTGAGAGAATCTCGATAATGCGCGAGGAAAAGTGGTTCGCAATGGAAAGCTATGGATGCTCATGGAGGGGGAAAAAAAAAAGAGTGCTAATTGATTATGCCCCGTGAGGCACATTTGGAGCTATGATTGGATAATTACGACAGCTTTTAAAACCAACTTTTTTTTGTTGTTGTTGATGAACTGATAAAAAGGAAATTGCATCGAGGCTGAGGAAGCTGGCGTTAGCCTCCGAGCTGTCAATTATTGACAGGTGCTGCTGCATGGGTTGTGGGGATGGATGTGCATGAATCAATTAGAGATTGCATAGCGACGCCAGGAGAGAAAGAGAGTGAAATGCGAGATGGAGCTGCTTGTTCCGTTCGGTAATGGCGCAATGGATTTATAAACGATAGGCCACCGTTGTGTAAGGCACTTGAAGATTCGGATGCGCACTTACGGGATTTAAATTCGTTTAAAGCGGGGGGTCCATGACCCGGCGACGGAAATCCGCTTTGAGATTTGAGAATCCTATCGGTGTTGAAATTGTGATTATCGTGGGATTTGGCTCTCTGGATGTTAAGGTATGGGATGAATCAACCATATTTAGGCGTAGAGTTAATCCACTTTCAAATTCAGCCGCCGTAAGAAGTCCAAACTCCACTGAAAATGGAGGTTTCATGACGAATTTATCATTTAAGAAGGATTTGCTTCAGAGATAGATGGCGCTTTGATGCGACAAAATAAAATTAAAAGTTGTAGATGTCGCTGTCGTTTCCAAAATCGATGAAATTAAGTTTGCATGGCACGTATTAATTGATGAGTCTACTTTTCTCAGTAACAAGCTGAACAGCAGCTGTCTTCAAGCTGCAAGAACCTTCAGCTGAGACAATAAGTGCATCTCTTGCTCTAAAGAAGGAGGAAATCTGACTCCAAGATGGAGCTATGAGAAACGAGACAGAAATTGTGAGTTTCTAAATATAAAGATTGAGAAACATAACTTCCCATTGATGAATTTAACCAACGCTAAAACTGGCCATGCGACACCTAGTTTTCAGATCTGCAACTACCAGACTGATGATGTTTTAAAACATATTCCAAGCAGTTTGACTGATAGTTAAACGTCATAACCATTTCCATATCATTTACATCTGCTAGTCGATCGACACTTAAGTTCATCAATTAATTTGTTCAGAATTGGTTAAAAATTCAGAATTGCAGATGTCCCTTGGATTATTCACAGGTAGATGTCGCTTTAGCTTAGCATCATCTGACTGTACCAAAGAGTCCAACACCTTCTGATTCACTAGCGCTTATCTGCTGGCAAAAATCACCATCAACAAGAAGTAAGTTTCGACACAATGCCCAAAATTTCGGTCAACTTACAAAATCAGGAGTTCCTGAAACTGGCGTGAATGACCGTTGGAAAGCTTGCACGCAAAATTCGACGCAAGATACCACTAGTGAATGTCACCACTGACGGATAGATGGCGATCTTTATGCGGTTCATCAAGATGGCCGTTGATGAGCATTCAAATAAAACCCAGCATTGGACACGTTTACAATTTATAAAAATTCAGTTTTACCCGAAGATCCTCATGACGATTGGCTAAAAACCGTTTTGCTGAAATCTAAAAAAAAATCGTCTAATGTCGCAGACTGAAATACCCGTTTCGGTCAATTGTCAATTTTCCAATATAGCAAATGTTCCTGTTGAAAAATCGCCATTCAGAAAACTATCTTACTGCTGGTCCTAGTCCTGGATTTGCAAATTGCTTTCGGCCAATGGTTCCAACTGGACAATTTTCCATTAGGTTTTTTTTCCCGTCAAACGTCTTTGGAAACCTGTTTTGATACGTCATCATAAAAATGCGTTCGAAAAACATGTGAAGCAACTGTTGAAATAAATGATCATCAGGTTGCTGGTGGCAGCTTTAGAGGTTCAGTTCCTGCAGTTGCATGGAAGTTCCTGCAATTTTCACAAGTTGATGTCGCTTTGCTTGTTCCTAAGAGTTTCGAGGATTGGGAAGGTTGTGAATTTTCTTGGGCAGCTTCCTCAGATCTGAAACTTCGTTAGAATCTAAGATTTGGAATTTCAAATGATTGAATTGTAAAATTTCGAGAAAGCCTTCCTTCCTTCAGAGAGTTTTACAATGAGTTGTTGCTGTCTTGCTCTGCTGCCAATCCTACCAAATTGACTGCTTATATCTTATCTTTCATGGGGAAGGCACGAATACATTCCAAATTCTCCTATTGCTTCTGAGAATCAGATTCTTTCATCAAGATTGCATACAAGTGCTTGCAGCAAGCTAAGGCTATTGTTTTCACAAGTAGGTGTCGCTTTATAGATACGTTTCGCTGCACGAATCAAAAAAAAAATGTTGAGTTCCGTTTATTCAAATCGTAAAAACGCAACTAACTCATAGACTAACCCAACAAACATTGATTGTTGAATAGAAGCTTATGAAGACAAAAATTGGCTTATTCGCTTAGGGAGGTAGTTTATCTTGATTTTCCTAATAATCACGCATATATTTGAGGAACATTGAAGGACAATTTATTCAGTCTATGAGAGATTTTGAGTAAACGGAACCCACAGTTGAGTTGGATTCAACGACCGTGTAGGAATGCGTTCGAAAAACATTTAAACGCTTTGAGATTTGGGTGCAGCTGTTTTTTAAACAATGACTTCAATGACTAATTTCCCACGAATAAAAGCTCAATTGCGATAGGGGAGTTATTCCTTAAGCAATAGGTATGGGTTTCTTTGGCGAACTGAAGCCATTGTATACTAAAATAGTTACGCCCAAATCGCAAATCAATTCCGAACTGTTGAAATTAAATATTGTCAGTTGGCAGGTTGCAGCTAAGTGGAATATTTAAACATCCCTCATTGCATGCAAGTTCCTGCAATTTCCACAAGTAGATGTCACTTTGCAACTTGGTCCAAACAGTTTCAAGTAAGTCGGGCAGCTTTTCAGATCCGAAACTCCGTTGGAATCACAGATATGGGATCGGAAATGTTTGAAGTGTTTAAAGATCAGGAAAGCCTTCCGTTCGACAGACAGTTCCACAATGAGTTGTTGTTGCTCGTCATTCCTGCCAATTTTCCTACTTCTATCTAATCTTTCATGAAGAAGGAACAAGTGCAAGCCGAATCTTCCTTTTGCTTCTACGATTCCAGACTCTTCAACCAAGAAAATGTCGATTTCCAAACAAGGTTCTTTAAGAAACATTCGTGGAAAGATGAGATTTTGGAGAATTATTAGTGTTGCCTTCTAATGAAAGGAATTCACTCTTAGATGTATTGGAATGTCCACCTTTTAAAATCCTGTGGAAGTTGAACTTAAGGGTATGAAAATATTGCAGAGATAGAATTTTAAAATCAGCCTAGCGCTTTAAATTTCTAGCGGAAATACTGGAAAATGGTCTGTTAGAGTTGTGATTTGGAACCAAAACGTACTTTTTCGTATTTTTCAAAAACAGAGGGCATCCTCTTCTGGAGATGATTAAAGTTTGGCCGTTAGATCATTTGGTCTTTTCGTTAAAATTCAATCGAATTGTTTAATCCTAGTACCTCAAGAACCTCTGCCTTACAGGTCCGAGACCTTCCAATCATTCGATTGCTTCAAGTTTGGCATGGTTGAATCATGAGTAAACTGAGTTGAAATCGTTTTAATTACATGACATAACCGTGCTGTAGTCTAATCGTAAGCAGCTCTTCTTCCATTTCATCTTATCTCCACAAGCGTGGATTTAAAATCAAAACCTCTTCTTGAAACAATCTCAAAAACTGTGTCAGAAGTAACCCACTCGAGCACACAAAAAAAAAATGGGGAACCCAAACTTCCCATTCAATGAAACCCAGTAATCCAAAATTCAAGCCCATTTACATGATCCCATTTCTCCGACCAGAACCAGCTCAACCCGCAATCGGAGCGCGTTCCATCACGTCCGATGATATAATTGCTTCTCTCTCCACAGCACTACTCGCTTCTCGTTCGATCTTGCCCTACTGACCGACCCAATTGCTCGGATCCAGTTATGCATCAACAAACCGCATTCCCCATCTGTGCCTAGAATACCGTCTTCGGTAGTGCCCCCCTCCAAGAAAGGCGGGAAAAACAATTGGGCAATCAATTGGGCTTCTCCACTTTAAATACTCTCTCCCTCTATCTCTCTCGGACGCACAAACAGAAGGCAGCAGTGACGCTGCAAAATGTGGCTTCTGATGCTGATTCCTAGCGGGTTCGTCACTTGTTCATTTCGCACTCCGTTGAAGTCTTTCTTCTTCGTCCGGCGAATTAAAATTCCTTAATTGAAAATCACCACCACCGCCACTCGTCGTCGTCGTCGTCAGTCAATCAGTTAGTCTGCATCTGATAAACAACGGCGGTGATGGGGAGGAGAGCGTTGTCACTTGCCAGCTTGATTGGCCGCCGCATGCCTAATGAGACAAAAGCAACGAACCCTTAATCTCTCTATCACAAAACAATCGAACGAGTTCACGAGTTTCACGCCATTTCCCCCGGCTTTAAACAAGGAAAGCAATTTAAATCACTTGCGCAATTGTCTGTGTTTACTGAGCCCTGGGAAATTCCCCGCAGGGTGATTGCATAACACTGTTTTCCGTTTCACCAGTCTTTTTTTTTTTGCTGCCTGCATGGCATAATTGTTCTTCAATGTTGCGATCTTTGATCTCGCAGAAGGGTTCAAAATTCACCTTGAGAAAGTAACACCAGGCACGATTTCGATGTTGTTGGCACGGGCAGCACGGTTCAGGGCGGTAATTCCTTTCACGGCGAGGCAGGTTCCCATTTCGTTCGATTCCATACAGCTTCCAAAGTACCGGAGGGCCATTCCGAGGCCACTCGAGCTGGTAGATTCCTCAGCCGGGGCTGGGGCGGCCATGGCACTGGCCACTAGCACGGCAATTACAGCGACAAACACTTTCATGATTACTGGATGCTTCTGTTCTGTTTAGGATCACAACACACTTCAGTGCTATCACACACTTTTCGATATATTTTTTTCAAAGTTCTTTGAGAACAAAACACGGCACTCAAGGCACTCTTGCTGCTCGGATCACTCTTCGAAGGAGTTCGTTATACTTCAACGATCGTTAATGAATTGTACTCCTATCTCAATATTGTAACCCCTTATATAGGACCAACAAAAAATTGCTTCTTTAAACAACGAGATGATGATAAATTGTAATACCAAGATATTATGTTAAATAATTTTTATATCGACAAACACGCCCGAAAAAACGACGACCACGAAGACGCGCGAGAGCAAGCCAGCGTGCGCGCCCGCCCGAAGAGGAAAATACACACAAGCACACACTCTCCCGCTCCTTCTTCACTCGGCGCTCTCACTGCTGCTGCTGCTGCAACATTTCTTTCTTTTTCCGAAAAATCAACTGAAAATCCCATCAGCACCTGCCCGTAGCTCAGCTCATAGCAGCCGAGAGATGCTGGTGGCTCTCCTCAGCCAAATCCCGAACGCACGCTGAATCACGCTCTCACTCTTGCTCACATTAAAAAATAAAACACGATCAGAGGCGACTCTCGCACACTAACACATTCCTGCAGAGCAGGAGCAGCAGCAGAGCAGATACAGATCGACCGGCTTTTACTGTGAGAAAGTGAGAAACAACCACCCAACCACCAACCCACCCTCCCCAACCTCCCAACCACAAACGTACCCTTGAGCGCGAGACCGATCCGATTGTGTAAGAGATGTAGGTAGGTAGGTATTCCCTACGATCGATGGTCCGTCTTCCTTCTTTTCCTGCACACAGTGAAGATAAAAGTGCGTGAACCTTCCGCCCGTGTGTCACCTGACCCTCCCTCGTAACCCCCTCGCTATCACTCGATAAACATATACGATCGGCAGGTATGTACATTTACATAAATTGGCATCCATCATATTGGGGCTGGTGGTGTGTTTCAAAGGACTCCGCTCGCTCGTACCGGTAGTGTCCCCACCAGAGGGGAAAAGTTAACGGATCTCGCACATCGCCATCCATCGGTGAGGCGATGTTTGAAGGTTTTTGAAAATGCAACAGTTTTGGCTTAATTTATGCTAATTATTAAAATAAACCGATTCCTTCAGGGGGGGGGGGGGGTTCGCATTGGGTCATTTTGGCGAAATTTTACGTAAATTTGAAATCAAAGATGAGTAACGAAGCGGATACGCTCCGAAACTACCTTTCTTTGGAGATGTTATGTTGAAAGTCAGTTGATTCATTTAGTAAACGAATAATTTTTTTCATCGGGAGATTTTTGGCTGGAACGGTCAGTAATTCTTCTGGGACATAATCTTAACAAAATTAAAGGTTGAATGGGCTTCAGACTCATTTAAACCATTCAAGTCTCATGGTTTCAACGAAATTCATCAAATTCAATTCAAAAACGTAGTATTGGGTTCAATTCCTGTAGCTTTAGATTTGAGACATTAATATTGTATAACGCAAATTATAACTTGGCTCTTTAAAGTTTATTCGATTGAGCCTGTACAATTATTTAAAGTAAGTGTTTTGCTTAGAAATACAGCTCGAGCTCGATTAACCGGAAAAAAGTGGCTCGATTATCCGGAAATATTTTTTCTGTGCTTTTATATTTGAAGTGTAAACACCCAGACAACCAGAATGCACGTATATTCAAAGTTATTTTCGTGATATACAAACATATATACAAACCGATAAATCGTATAGAATGCAAATAAATGGCTTATACGTACAAAAGTGGAGGCCATATACGTGCAAATTTAAATTTAATTTTAAACGATTTGATTTAACATCATATACGATTTAATCTGTAATAACAAATTCACTTTGAAAAGTCTTACGATGTAACCCGATTTGATTTGTGATACAGTACGACGGAAAAATGAATCATCGCATATAGGTCGGAAATTTGCATTCTATACGATTTAAATTAAACATAATGCGATGTATGCCATTCTTATATGCGATTTTGACTTAAACTGTAGCAATTTACGATACTGTCTGCACATTGTTATACGACTACTGGTTGTCTGGGCAAGATGCATAGCGTAAATGCAATAATCATTGAGCCAAATTGTGATTGATGGAGATACCCACAGTGCAATATAATAGCAAGATGACGAAGATATCCTGATGTGACCAGACCTGCTGTGTTCGTAAATTTTGAGCTAAGTAGTCGCACCTGTGCCCCAAAAATATAGTACTGATCAATAACAACCATGCGTTCACCCCTGACGTTGATGGCGTTGTTTCAAATAGTGCCACACCACAAAAACCCGAAGAGCGGAAAATCGCTCTAATGTTTCTTGAATGTCTACAAAGTCGCTTTATCCTCACTTTTTTAAAATTATGATTCTTTTCCAAAAGTTCCGTCAACATTTTCCAAGCACCATAATTTTTGTTTTCATATTTATCCGTACCTCATTCTCTCAAAATTTCAGGAAAACCTTGAAAAATGTCTAAAAATTTTCCTAAACATTCGTGCGCAAAACAAAGTTCCAAAAACTATCAGTAAGTTACAAAATCAAAACCTCAGTATGAAGCCCTTACTGCGCTATCCCAAGCAATGGCGCAACAGACTTGTGTTTTCCGAGGCAATTGGTCGCCCTTCTTATGCCTCAAGTTCGAAACTAAATAAAGGCAAGGCCATAGATATGATTACACTTAAATTCAAAAAACCAAAAATACCAATGAAAACATACCTGCTTGACCTAAAGTAAAATAATAATAACTTTTTTGTAGGAAGTCAAAGTTATTGGCGATCTTTTGCAAAAGTTTTCTGCATAGTATTACAGGTTTAGTAAAATTTGAGCCATTTTTGAGTTTTTGACAAGCAAATTAATAGTTTTGAGCCATTTAAAATTTCCCATACAAAATTTTAAATTCTCCCATAAATCCAGATCTCCAAATTTGTTCAAATTTTGCAGTTGTTGGGGAACTCAATACGTATCTAAGGAGCAGTGGTTAGCAGGGGGTTGTGATCCACCATACAATGCATCCACTCAAAATGAAGGGTGACTTCCAAGCACCAGATGAGCGCATGGAGTGTTCATGGATCGACTCAACATTGTGGGTGTCTTCCATAGGTATGTGCAGTAGACTGATGCAAAATTTTAAATTTCCACTCCACAGTGCTCAAGCGGTTCCAAATTGGGCCCTGATTAGCCTCCCAAATTTGAACTACTTAAATAAGAAACTGACTTGGCACAAACCATTTGAAGTTTATATGGGAATTACTATGGAGAAACCATAATTTCGGTACACATCTATCTCAAAATTCACCAGTTCACTCTACTTTAGAAAATGATAGCTGAACTTGTTGAAAATTTTCTCAGCTACAACTTTGTTCAAGACCACTTTTCGATCAAATGTAAGGTACAAAAATTATTAATGATTCAAGTCACTGATGTCTTATGATTATGCTCAATCAACTGTCCAGCAGGCAACATTGGTGTTTATGGCGCGTAGAATAGAGGACAACAATTATGGTTACTATGTCACACTGCAGAATACAGTGTTGCCCACAATACAGTTGCTTAATCTTGCCATTAGATTATCGATATCTTAAACAATTGATAACTATTTAATTTGACGGTTGGCTGAAAAAACTATTTTTTTCAAAGTTGTAGCTGATAAAAATTCCCATAAGAATAGCAATAGAGTTTGTTAACAGTACAATATGTAAAACGGCTAGAATACAATGAGCAAAAAGTTTTGTTTTCCCAAAGTAATCTCCATACAAACTTCAAATGGTTAGTGCCAAGTCAGTTTCTTATGAAATCAGTTTAAACTTTCGAAGGCTAATCAGGACCCGATATGAAACCGTTTGAACACTGTGGAGCGAAAATTTCAAATTTTGCATCAGTCTAATGTGCAGGCCACTTCATGAGGGAGGGTATTCCAACCAATAGAGGGGCGTTTCATATTCTACGTGGTATCGGTGAGCAGGCATGGGAAATCATTTACATGCATTGCGTGCATTCATTTACATTCATTTGCCTCCTACTTTTCCATCAACAGAATTTCGTTAAATGATGGTTTGAAGCCTTTTGTAGGTTTTGATAGTAGCTATAACTTTTGGCAATAACTCAAATGTGTACCTCTTATGCATGATGCACCAGAGATAATATTAAAACCTACAAAAGCTTAATACATCATTTCACGGAATTCTGTTAATGAATAAAGAGGTAAATTAATGTAAATGAATGCACGAAATGAATGTAAATGATTTGCCATGCCTTTTGGTGAGTGCAGTTATGAGCGTTGTAAATTTTGAGAAATATAGTATTTATCAAAAGTGGATGCTGGACTTGTTAATATCAAGGGGAAAATAGCTGACACCATGGAACTGCTTACTGAGATTTTTAAGCACCAAAATATTTTTGAAATTATTTCCGATAAACATGATGTTAAGAGAGGACATGAGCAATATAAAGATAGGATTTTTGGGCAGATTGTGATCTTCAGAATAGTACCAGATGAATCTGAAGTATTGAACAAACAACCAGAGGACTTCATGGAGATCTTTGATAACCTGAAGATCTTAAAAAAAATACTGGTCAACATGGTATTATGAGTGAATATCTAAGAAATGATATGGTTTTTTGAAACTTATTATTGGAGATTTATTTAAAAAATACCACGTGGTGATTGAATAATCACCGTTTCGTGAGGCCGGATAGAATTCAACTTTGAAATCTATGTTAGGGAAATTGCTTTTCGCAGGCATTCGGTGATAATTTTCATTATCATAGCAACAGTTGCACATTCGTGCAATTTTGAATACTGAAATTTTGAAAATTTATAGAATCCTAAGTTAACAAGATGCGTAGAAATATTTCTGATCGATTGGTGATAAAATTATTGAAATTGGTCTAGGGGCAGCTGAGTTATTAACGTTCAAAATCTTTCATAATTTTGTTACATGATCCATTTTCGGATTTCACAAAGTGTACCCCATATAGAAATCATAGACGTAGTCTTACGTCAAAAAAGTGTCCGGATTCTAAGTGGACCACACTTTATAGAAGAGCTTTTTTTCCGTCAATCTTGTGTTCCCAGGCCCCTTGGAGTGAGAGGCAGTCGTGTTTACCAATACCCCACCGGCGCCACTATGTTTGATTACTGATTTTAACTTGCTGGACAATTTAAGATCTTCAGAGTAATCATCTTGATCAGGTATCATTCTGAAGATCTTCAACTGCCTAACAATTCAAATCACAATTCTCAGGTATTCTCTCAACATATCAGGTTGGTCAAAAGTTATTCAAAAGTTTTCCAGGTTTATAGGTCTGCAAAAAAAAAATCATCAAGATATTTTTTTATGACTGAAGCTTGAATTGGTATCATTCTGTAGATCTTTAACTGCCCAACAATTCAAATCTCATCTCCCAGTTATTCTCTTAAATATAAAACTGTTCAGATATTATTTCAAAGATCTCCAGGTGATCATTGATCTCCAAAAAGTCCTCAGAAGATTTGTTCAAGACTTCAGCTTGATCAGGTATCATTCTGAAGATCTTCATCTGCCCAATCAGATAAATCGCATCTCTCGAATAGCAGGGTGCTCAGAAATTATTCAAAATACCTCCAGGTGATCATAAATCTAAAAAAAAATGCTCAAGATATTTGTCTAGACTTGACCATGTATCAATTTAAAAAAATTTCATCAGCTCATTAATTCAAACCACATCCCTCAGATATTCTCTCAAATGCCAAATTGCTCAGGAAGTTTTTAAAAGACCTCCATAGTGATCATAGATCTCAGGGTATTTTTTCAAGACTTCGGCTTGATCATGTATCATTTTAAAGATTTTCATCTGCCCAACAATTAAACTCACATCGTCTCTCACATAGTAGGTTGCTCCGAAATTATTTCAATGATCAGAAATAGCATAGCATAGCATAGCATACACACTTAGAAAAAATCATGTAAATTTAGGTGCTCTGAGAGTGACATATACGAGCGTCAATTTTGTCATAAATTTGAGTCATAACAGACGCGAAATATAGCTCAATCAAACGTACTTTTCGTCGAGCAACGAACTTTTCAGTCGCGGAGCACTTAATTTTACATGACATGTTTGTTTACGTCTCATCTTTTATGTCAAAGACGGATTCCGTCACTTGTAAAATTAGATATTTCTATGTGTGTAGCATAGAGGGGTATATAATGGTCAACTAATACATTTTGCACAAAATATCGTGCATCGCATTATACACCTGGCTATATCCTTACATCTGCAGGGGATAGAAAGGAAAATTTGTCCAATGTCTACTTAAAAAGCTACAGGAGACCCAAACTACCTTCCTTTATTATTTGTGGTTTAATGTGCGACCTTTGCATTGTGTATCATCCGTCAGTTTCACTATCTTATCATCGACACCGCTGGTGGTGCCATCTGTAGGTCAAAACTTGGACTGCATCAAAAGCATCTTCATCGGTGGTTCATTTGCAAATGGCTGCATCGGAAGTTTGTCATAGTCGTAAAAGTTGTTTGCGGCGGTTTCTGCATGGATGTTTTTCACGACAACTGTTCAAAAATAACGGAAAAACTGTACAAGGCAATAAGTAAAAAATGCGCTATTTTCTGGATGTTTAAAGGCTGCAGTGGCATTATGAGTAATACTCGTTTTGAGAACGCTCTGTCATCCATGAATGCTGCTACGATGGAACTCAACCTTACGTACCAAAAAAATATTAAAGAAATGAAGAGTGAGATATAGGCCAGCTTAATTGCCGAGATTAGACAGCAGATGCAAAGAGGGCTTAACAAGCTTTTCCCAGCGCTACTATCTCCTCTTCCTCTGATTTTCAAGTTTGGTAAATCCAACACGCCAAAAAGAAACCGTGATGACGAAAACGCATCTGGTCAACCAGCCAAAATTCTAAGTGGCATCGGTCTGACGGTGTTTAACTTATCATCAGTCCCTGTAGATAAACCAGGCAAGTTCTGGTTTCTAGTTCGATGTTTCACAATCAGACATCAAGAAACTCGCCAAGGAATCTGAAATCGCTGATATCAAGAGGCCGGCCACTGTCGACACTGTCTTTCGTATCATTCAAGGTGGGAGTCAGCCTCGAATCGAAGTCGAAAGCTATGGATCCTTTATTTTGGCTGCAAGGAATCGAATTTAGGGAGTTTATCGAGGATGATACAAGGACCCGGTATTTTTGGAAGTCGGCGCTGAACGCAGATCCTGGTTCGTCGAGCATCGATTAGAGTCAGCCGTAACAAATACCTCTTCTACTGCTCTCGTCAACACTCGTGCTCATTTGACCGTCTACTATCAAAACGTCTGTGGTTTGAGGACTAAAACAAATACTTTCTTATAACTTTGACGTCGTGGTTTTCACAGAAACGTGGCTTCATACTGACATCGCGAATGCTGAACTGCCATGAAACTACATTATCTACTACTGTGACCGGAATTCCCGCACCAGTGTACTACGACGTGGTGGTGGTGACTTAATTGCCGTGAAATCCGTGCTGAATTGTAAGACCGTGCATTTGATGGATTGCAAGAATAGAGATGAACTAGCCTATGGCTAAAAATCTCTTAAATAAAGATAAAAAAAGGATTGCGAGAATCTCGAACAAATTGCTGTTCAAGTTATACTACTACATCAATCGCTTTTCCTGTGTTGCGTTTACATTCGTCCCAGTAGTCAACTAGACACCTACACCAAGCACACCGTCTCCGTACAACCGCTTCTTGGAATGGCTAGCCCTCATGATACGACTATTGTTATGGGTGATTGCAATCTTTCGAATCTAGCTTGGGACTTCTATGAGGATGTCCAAGGATTCTTACCTCTCAATGCTTCATCCGAACAGGAAATGGCTGTAGTCGAGTCCTTACTGTCTGCAGGACATAAGCAAATCAGAGATTTGGTCAACGCGTATGGTAACCTTCTTGACCTGGTGCTCGTCAGTGATTCAGATCCTATTGAGCTGTTTCAATCATCATCTGACATTTTGAAAGTTGATCGCCTTCATAAGCCGTTAGTTTTGAAAGTTGATATCCGTACGAGCGATCATCCGTCATCGTATCCAGCAGCACGCAGTGAGTACAATTTTGCACGGTGTGATTTCGATGCTACTAATGCAAGGATCTCAGTGTTGGATTGGGTGCAATTACTTAACTTACCTACCATTAATGCCGCCGTGTTCATATTCTATGACAATATTTATCAAGTAATCCATGATCCTGTTCCGGTAAAGGCTCTTAGACCTACTTGCATTTCCAACAACCGTGGTGGGATCAGCAATTGCATAATCTGCGTAACTTCATTATGTCCCGGTTTTGTTACTTTTTTTTTATAAAGAAATATGTGGATGGAAAATAAATTAAACATATTAGTGTTTTCTCGCGACAAATGCATTGAATATATATTCATTTCCCGACATAAACGTTATGAAACCTCGGTTGATGTGTTTCATGAAAGAAGAAACTATCGAAGTTAAGCGCTCTTTCACTCGACCGCTTCACCGAAGCTTGAAAGAAAAACGAATGATGCGACAAGAGAAGGAGAGACATACGATTGTAAATTTGTTTGTAGACGCCGATTGAGCCGCTAGAATGCTGCTAGAATGCTGCTAGAATGCTTCGAAGTTGCTCGACTTCAACAGTCTCCTCTTCGCATCTATTTTGTCGATTCAAGCTGATATTGTGACGCCCTGCTGAAGGTCTATAAACTGTTCATCAATTCCAATCACATCTCTCGAATATTCTCTCATGATGCAATGTGGCTTAGAAAATATTTCAAAGACCATCAGGTGATCATAGATCTTTGTTTTCTAGGCTTCTGATTGATCAAGTTTTGTATTGAAAATCTTCAACTATGCAACAATTTAAATCAACTGTTAGATTATGCACATATGGTCAGCCAGTGCTGTGGTTGTAGGTAGTTGCGGGTAGTCGACGACTACTTAGCTTCAAAACGAAAAAAGGTTTACAAAATAGGTAAAATACAGCAATCCAATCCAGACAAGTAGACAAGTTGTGGTAGAAATTGAATGTAAATACTAAATTTAAAATGGCTTGCACCCCTGGCAAACATAATCAGGGAAAAATTTAAAAATAAAAAAATTCAAATAGCTAGCCTGGTAGACAAGATCAGAACAAAATTGAAAACAAATGTTAAATTTCAAGTGGCTTGCGCCCTTGGTAGACAACTTCAGGAAAAAAAAAATTGAAAAGCATGTATAATTTGGAGTGACTTGTGTCTTTGGTAAACATGAACAGGGAAAAATTCAAAAAATATCTATATAGGGGAAATGACGGCTTCGGCATGACAGACTATTTTCGGCAACCCAAATTAAAACACTATTTTCACTGGATTTTCTTACGAAAACACTTCGCTGAATGCATGCAAACGATTCTTTATGCTTTCAGCTTCAATTTGACTATATTTTTACCACTGAGAAAAAGCAATCTAGAAAGGTTTTCTTGAAATACAACACACGCACTACAAATTGTAGCTGATTTCGAGTTGCCGATAATAGAACAGCAGATTTACATGCAGTTCAAATGGAACGGTTGCCGAAGAAAAACTGGTTGCCGACAATACTCGCTCTCACTAGTGAAGATGGGAGCTTTGTAAAAGCGTTTCAAAACAGTTTTTGACAATTCTTTCGACTGAAATTGTTAGAGCAGCTGGCAGCAAAAGATTGTAAACAAACCAATACTGCATATGTGTGCGTTCCATAGAGAAAAAGGCTATAGAAAGAAGGTTGCTGCTTAGGTTGCCGAGAATACGTAAATTCCCCTATATACATTTGAAATGACTAGTATCCCTGACGAAAAAAAAAACTTTAAATGAAATGAGACCCTGGTAAACTTTTTAAGATTAAAAATGATAAAAAAAAAATTAAATTTGGAGCGGCATGCGCCCCTGATAAACAAGTTCAGGGAAAAATTAAAAAAATATGTTAAATACGAAATGACTTACGTCTCTGGTAAAACATATTGAAATACTTGAATGTGTAGTGGACATACATGTATATACAGGGATACATTAAAAGAAAAATTATACATTTTAAACCGCTTGTGCCTCTAATAAACATGTTACGGAAACAATGAATCAAAAATGGTAAATTTTAAGTGCCACTGAACTGTTTAAAGGTTGATCCGATTGAGGTTAATCACTAACGGTGCAAATCTTTATTGGCAGACAAAAGTTGGCGCTACTTAGTGGCGTAATATAAACATTTTTACATTATGATGCTTTCAAATTTTTTTCACGGTAAGACATGCGAGAGTATTGAATCGCTTCAATACAGTTTGGAATCACTTCGGAATGTACTGAATTACTTCGGAAAGTATAGTTGAAGATGCTAATTTCAAATAACAGACTGTAGTGGTAATTTTTATACGATAGATGGAGTAGATGAAAGCATAGAGTTGATAGTTCCGTTAGAGTACGGCAGTGTGAAGATTGTATATAGATATTAGGATAGCGAGCTAGGACAACTTTTAAGGAAGTACAAATCGGTTTTTTCATCTCTCTTTACCAAACTCCTCCTTTGGAGAGGGATGGTGAGGGGTGTCCCCCCCCCCCGCCACCACTGGCAAAAAGAGATGAAAACCGACCCGCTCATGTACCAACTGTGTGTTTAAAACAGTTCTACCGATTTTTTACCGCACTTCAGTTGTTATTTGAAGGAAGGCATCCAGTCGTAGGTTTGGAAATTGCAACTATTGTTTACCCCTACCACGATATGTGCTCCTGTCATCGTCGACTTGACGATCTCAAGGGGACACGGGTGGGGTAGGTGCTGCTACTGTACCTTTCGACCATTGACAGTAATCATCTACTCCATCTATCGTATAAAAATTACCACTACAGTCTGTTATTTGAAATTAGCATCTTCAACTATGTAAATCGTTGACTTCACGTAGAAGTAATACTAAAAACATATAGTCAAAGTTCGGAAAGTAGTTAATATCACTTCAAAAAAGTTCGAAATTACTTTAGAAAGTTCTGAATCACTTCAGAAAAGTTTAGACTCACTGTGAAAAGTGAAGAATCGCTTCAGAAATGTTTTCAATCACATCGGAAAACACAGAATCACTTCATAATGTATTGTATCACTTAATAAATGTTTGGAATCACTTCTAGTCGGAATCACTTCCAGTCGGAATCACTTTACAGTTTGGAATCACTTCAGAAAACTCCAGAAAACATCGGGAACACTTGAGAAATGTTCGAAATCACTTTGGAAAGTACTGAATGATTGCGGAAATAATTGTATCACTTAGGAATGCACTGAATCACTTCATAAATGTTCAGAATCACTTCGGAAAATTCTAAATATCTTCAAAAATGTTCCGAATCACTTTGGAAAAGTTCATGATAAGTTCGGAAAGTACTGAATCATTTCAGAAAGTACTGAATCACTTAAAAAATCGGAATCACTACAGGAATGTTTGGAATCACTCTGGAAACTACTGAATCATCCCAGATAGTTTACAATCAGTTCCGTACTGAATACTTCAGAAAGAACTGATTCACTTTTGAAAAGTTTGAAAATACCTTCTGAAAGTACTGAATCACTTCAGAAAATCTCGGAATATTTTTCGGAAAGTATGAGTTTAGAAAAGTTCAGAATCTCTTTGGAAAATATTTAATCTTTCCTGAATGTTTGTAATCACTTCCGTAAGAACTGAATAATTTTGGAATGTACTGAATCACTTCACAAAACTTCGGATAAAACTTTATCAATTCTCTCAAGTCTGCAAACACTTTCTCTTTGTAACCGGCTGAATTACTTCAGAAAAGTTTGGAATCCCTTCAGAAAATATTTAATTACTTCAAAAAAAAAAAATTGAATCACTTTGGGGAGTACAGAATAATTTCAAACAGTTTCAAAATCTCTTTTAAAATAAAATCTCGGAATGAGTTTAAAAGTACCGAGTTACTACAGAAAAGCTTCAGAAAGTACTGAATCACTTCAGATAGTGCAGACATAATTTAGCATGAGAATAATTAACCGCTCACGGTTGCTACTCCGTTATTGCCAGATCACCTGTATTACACAGAGAAGCAAAAAACGATGCGTGGGACCAGCATCTGCAATGTAAAAAAAACTGGTAGTCTCATGCTTTACGATAGGCAATAACAGCGCTGGCCGCGTCCATATGTAGGTCAATTAGGGAATGGATAGGGATGTGTTGACGTGATTCTCGCTTTGTTGGAAACCAAGAAATCCTCCTTACTTCCACGAATAGCTTTTCAGCAGGATTCACTTAAGGGAGTATTGATTCTTTTTGCTAAGCCATATTAGTTGTCAATTGTGACACATCGAAAAAGATCTCGATTTTGGCAACATAGATGAAGTGCAGTCAACTCTTCACAACTAGATGTCCACTAACTCGATTTAGAGTTATGAAACCATAGTTAAAATTAATGTCATAGCTACTGCGATAGCGAATTGGTATGGAATTGTTATTTTATAACGCAATGGTCCCTACAATATCGAGTTGTAGAGAGTGCACTGTAGTTATTTTTCTAAAACCGAGCTCTATATGTACTGATATTACGTTACATTACATTACATTACATAACTTTACAAAAGTTTTAAATCACTTCAGAAAAAAATGTGAACACTGGATCCGTGCATTCAGCTCATAACATATTTAATAACTGATTTGGTTGTTCGACTGATTGTATGGAGATTTCGTTTTTATGGCTTTCTCATTCTAGGGTAATTCAAACAGTTAGTTGTGCATTGCACTGAGAAAGCCAAAAAAACGAAATATTTAATAACTTAAGAAAAGCTTCAGTCTAGTAGGGAAAATGTTGAATCGCTCAACGATAGACTCATTTCTGAAAGTGTTACATTTTTTTGACTGATTTATCTTTTTCGGAAGTAATGCCACGAGCTCAAGGGAACACCTGAAACAAGAATCTGGTACACACCCAACCGGTGGATGTAAGATTCGCTTACAATTATGTGGGATTCATCATCAGAGGATGTTAGTGGAGACCGCATGAACCGAGGATGCGATATACCAAGCTGCGGTCCAATGCAAGAAAATTGGAGACCGAAAAATGTAGAGTGTATTAGTGACTTAAATTAGTTATGTCGAAACCAATAGGAATCAGATTGCCGATTGGACTCGAACCACGAACGTTGCGATTATCAGACCTGTGCTTTCTCCACTGCTCTCTCCATGCTTCTGAATATGGTTAGCCTAAAAGCAAACATGAAGCGCTCATTTGCTCGCATACTCGACTTCGTATGCTTTTTCTGCTGGAGAGATTCGAGGCAAGTGTGTGCGTCGTTCTACAATGTTCTACAATGTGCGTCGTTCTACAAGCTTACTGGTATAGTCGAAAGCGTAGATAGAACACGAAATAAAAAAAAGACAAAAAACCATTACATCGCCTGCATGGTCAATTTCTAACATTCGTTGCGATGTTTATGAACAGAGGATGATAGGAAACGGAACTAACATTCATTGTAATAGATTTTTGGTTTGCGTGTATATATGAGCTTGTGTGAAGTAAAATAATAATACTTTTTGTCTAAAAGTCAAATCGATATACAGCTTTCGACAATAATGTTCCGCTAATGTTCAGTCGAGGTTTGGTCAAAATTGATCAATTTTGGAATTTTGTACAGCTTTGCTTCAGTGTTGTTCTATTTCACATACATTTTCCCATACAAACTTTAGAGCTCTCCCGCAGCTCTTCACCAAATGCGGTCAAATTTTGAAGGGAGTTGAGGGGAGCAAGGAGTTGTTCAGTTGACCCATCCTAATGCTCATGGATCAACTTAACAATGTGAGAGACTTCAAAGTACCAGATGAGCGCATCTAGTGTTCATAAATCCATTCAAAATGGTTGGTGGCTTCAGCTATTGTCGAGGCGATTGTTGAAGAAAGTTGGATGACAATTAGTAACCAAAAATCAGACCAAAAGTTGTTTTCTAGTTAGTGCCATATGTGACCATCATAAAAGGAATAAAATCATTTTAAAATGTTCGATTTGGGCACACAATTAATGTTTGTCGTCTATTAAACTGCTCCGATCCTGCGAAAAAATCTTGATACATTTTCTAAATTATGAGATCTGTTTGCTTGTTGTAAAATTTTAATGCACGAATGTTTTCAGGGATTTAAATGTTTTGTCCAAATACTCGATTTTGAAAGAAAAAAAAACAACACATTAAAATATTTTCAATATTTTCATTTTGAAAACAGTCCAGGATTCCAGATCTGAAAACATAGGAAAATAAACCACTACGGTAATTTGACGTACTTCCGGCCACGATGACCGTCGAAGTCACACCTATCTGAGGGTTTCTGGAACTTCTACTTGTTCAGTTTGACTTGAACCGTGGAAAAGGCGGGAGTGCGAGTAGTTAGTACTTAAGTCTACTTAGTGTCGCGGTGTGTTTTTCGTCGTATATGAAGTTAAAAATGTGAGAAATCTAAAGGACTGAATATAATGCTACATTGCTACTTTGCCGACCTCACTCCGGCAAAGGGATGCGTCTGTGCCGATACGGATGAAGTATTGACGACAATAATGGTACCTTGAGTAAACGAAATGCATGCAAATCTCCACACACACAAACACATGAGCTCAAAGACAAGTAACGCGATAGTCTATCAATCACTAGAATCAGTTCAGAAAACCGCACACACGATTAGGGAGAGCTAGCAAACAAACAAATATATGGGAAAGGAACAAGTTGGTTTAACTACCCATTTAGTTAAGCACCAAACGGAATGTTATAGTTACTGATGGCTTCCAAATTTATTTACCTTTCTAAACATACCGTAAGATTTCATAAAGAGAAGCAAATTGTTGAGATATTGTTAAAAGTCTAACAGTGCTTCTTGACGCCAAACTCGGCCTACGGATTCTAAACTCCGTCTAATGCACTGAAACGCCATTGAATTCACTTCGGCCTACCGAATGAAGATAGAAATTGAATCGGTCGAGCGCTTCTTTTGATTTTGAGAATAATGGGTGCAACCATTGATATCACGCGTTCTTATTGACTTCGCTTGGTAAAATTTGAACTGAAGTATTGTACCAAATGCATAATTTTCCTGTTAACGCCGTAATAATTTATTTGATGTTTTCTGCTTGATAGGCCCAAAATGGGCGCATAGGCCGAAGTAGTTCTCTACCCTACTATGAACAAACCTAGGTTAGTAACTTAACTAAATGATATAAAGCTTTCTGTTATTTACACTTGAAATAAATGTTAGTTTTCGTAAAATTTAAGCTTTCCCTGTAATGTTAATTTTGGTAGACTAGATTTTTCACATTTGGCGACGATCTAATTTTGCATTAATTGTTGTGTTATTTTTTGTTAGCAGAATTTACCCCGGGGTAAACAGTCTCCACACTCACGTGTCACGATCGGTGGAGGAAATCTGAAAGGAGAAGTTCCTCCAGTGATGATAAATGTGAGGGGGTCGCTCATCATCATCAGCAGCAGCAGCAGTGCTTTTGGCGCGTGGTGTTTAACCCTCCGTTACTCGCGCTGTTGTACTTTGTACAACACACATGAGTTTTCCATTGCCATTTTGTTTCTGAGCTACCAATCGATCTGAAACCAACGAGTATTCCCCAAATAAATTTGTTTTGATCTAAACAAGCTAAACTTTGATTACAGTAAACACCTAAAAAATGCTGATAATAGGGGAAAAGTAAATGGAAACCACGAAAACTGTGACCATACTACGTGGGATTTGACTTAATTGATTACAACATGGAATATATCGAGATCCTGACCAGATAGAAAAAGTTACTGTCTTTCACAAAGTTTTTCAGGAGATTAAAACCTATTGCTTGGTGCTCAATAGCTCAGAATTTGCTCACTATGGGACCCTAGTATACATGTGAAAATCTCATATAAAATATCTCAAGTTCCCAACCAGATAGAAAGGTACTGTCTTCGGAATAGTTGTTCAAGAGGTCAAGGTTTTTTCGCAACTTTGTTGTTGTAGACAGTAACTTTCTTTCTGATAAGGATCTCGAGATATAGCATTTGCGAGAAGTTTACATCTATACTAACACCACGTGGTGAGAAAATTCTTGATTAATGTTTACCAGCCAAAAAGGCTTTGACCTCCTGAACAAATTTGTCGAAGACAGTAGCTTTCTGTCTGGTAAGGATCTCGAAACAAACCACATGCGAGAATTTCTCGTGTATTCTAGCGCTACGTAGTGAGAAAATTTTGAACTACTGTCCACTAGCGAAATTTATCTGATCTGAATCTCGAGATGTTTTACATGCGAGAATTTCGTGTGTATGCTAACGCCACGTAGTGTGAAATTTCTGAAATATTGTGCACCAAGCAATAGAACTATTGTGCACCTATTAGGCATTGACCTCATGAACAACTTTTTCGAAAACAGTAATTTTCTACCTGGTCAGAATCTCGAGCTTAGCATACGCGAGAATTGTACACGTTTACTAGCGCCATGTGGTGAGAAAATTCTAGGCTGCTGTCCACCAGCCAAAAAGTTTTGACCCCCTGAACAAGTTTGCCGAAAACAGTAACTTTCTATCTGGTCAGGATCTCGAGATTTTCCATGTTGTAACCAATTAAGTCAAATCCCACGTAGTACGGACACCGTTTACGCGGTTTCCATTAAAACATTTTCTATTATCCGCATTTTTTGGGGGTTTACTGTTTTAGCTTGTTTTGTTAAAAACAAGTTTTTTCATGAATACCCGTTGGTTTCATATCGATTGGTAGCTCGACTGCAAAATGACAATGGAAAACTCAAACTGTTGTACAAAGTACAACGCGCGAGTACTCGTGCTACAAAAGTTGGCGCGAGTAACGGAGGGTTAACATTGTTCTCTAATACACAAGGAAAGGCTGCCGCAAGCAGTAAGCTGCAGCCCACATAGCATCTATTCACCGAAGAAGGAGGAAGAAGCCGCACCACTACTGATCGGATTCAGTAGCTCATCGTGAGTCACTGTGGGCTATCTATGCCAAGCGCGTCACCCTCGTTCCAAACAACATACAGCTCGCCAGCATCATCTTTGTTGAACACCCTAATAGCTCAGCATTACTCAGCCATCACGACAAAACGGTTCTTTTCAGGACCGCCACAAATTATTGTTGTTTAAGAGTTAATTTCTATTGAACGTTCGTTCACCTTGCTACCAGCCACATCACTTCCAAAGCTCTTTGATAATGTACCCAGCAACCAAACGCTTGTGGTCAAATGCGTGACAGTATTAAAGTGGAACTTAAAAATTCTCGCAATGAGCGAATACCACATGACCTTCTCATTTAACCAGAAACACTTCGAATTAAGTAAAGGTTCTCCTGGACGCAAGGAAAAGCAAAAAAAAAAATCGAATTTAATGATTGATTTCGAGCGTTTTGTGCACGAAAATTCGTAATTTCGTCATCAGAAAACGAGGCGTTTCCGTGATGGTAAAAAGTTGTTTCCCTAGCACAGTCGCCGAATATTGAGGACGTTCTCATACGGTAAATCTACGGTCGTGTCTTAGATACAACCTATAACTTTTTTTTATCTAGTTCGTTTATAAAAAAGCTTAATCGCGTTAGCTTTACGGAGCCAATAATTCTTTGTTCCGTAACAAAATTTACTTAATTATTTTTCTAGTAGGAGTTGAGCCGAATAATCGTGGCTTACTCAAGATAAGATTGGTACATTGTCTAAGAATCGAATCAGGGGTTGAGCTTAGGGTGGGGTTTCGTTGTCTCATCAGAACGTTGTCGCCAGGAAATTTGCATTGAAGACTATAACGGACGTTAACGTCAACAACGACCTTTGTCCTGATTCACAGGGTTGACTTTGTTGTCGGTTGGTTGGTTTTATTTATTAGAAGTCTCAGCTGTAGTTTTTTCATACAATCGAATAGTTTTTAAAATAATCAAATAGCTGATATTTGACTCCTATCTTATTTGTCAATCTTGTGAAGCATATCTGATCATGATAAACTCTAGCTTGACCAACTATGACATCAAAGTTGATGTTCCATAGAAGACCAAACTAGCAAAATTACACAAATAAACCTAAATGGTGTAGCTCAGCTTTCGCTTTCCTTCTTTGAAATCCAGTTCATCAATCCAATTGACTGGGTGAAAATGAATCAGTACAAGCAATGTAGAACTTGTTACGATCTTTAGATTCGATACTAAAACATGATACAGGCTTTCATTGGCCATATAATGAATCCACAAATTTTCCAGCTGTACATGTCTAATTTTGAACGAATGTACTGAAGCCTTTATTTCAAAACTGACTATGCCTCTGGAAAGCTTGCAATGAGATAAAGAAAGAGTTTCACAGATTTAAAGTAACGTTCGGAATCTTTCTGGATCAATACAACTCGTTCCATAAAGCTTTAGCTAGCTAAATATGCATCTAAATGGCTCTCAAAAGAAATGCCTCTTCAAAGGCTATAATAATATGAAGTTAAAATAGCCCGCGGCATTAGACCCAATTGCCCACATTTCTACCTGCAAATTAAAAAGCTATTACCGCACTTAAATTCCAAACGTTACGGTTCATGAGTGCCTGCTTTTGCTTCCAACTGATACCAAACTCCAAATTAAGTGACTATTTTCGCCCATTTCCAAAACCAGTTCGCGGAGAGCCATGAAATAAAGTGTGATCTGTAAAAGATTGTAGGTAGTTATTGTTCAAATTTATCATTTAATCACTCCGTAATTTCCAACCACCTAACAACCATCCACATCATCGTCGCCTCGGCTATGACAAAGAGAGCAACGAAAATCGTTGTCGCTGATTTCGCAAAACAAGCCGGAAAGATACCAATTGCGTGTGGTCATTGTTGTTTTCACTGTTTCTCAACCGACGACGACGACGACGATGCCTGCAATGTGGGACACATCACGGATTTTGAATAAATAAACATATTTTGCGCCCCCTTTGTCACATAGAAATTCCAAAATAATAAACCTACTCAGCCGTCGCCGTCGTCGTCATGGGGAGAAAAGTGAAAACTGTCGCCCTCATCTTCTGCTTCATGCCGCACTTCCTAATGGACGTTTCGAGTCGGGCGAAGATTCCATTCGTGGGTGTGGTGACAAAGGGTCGCATCTTTACCAGCATCTCCTCGCACACAGCACGGCAACAATCGACGATTCATGGTGCTTATTGACAATACCGACCGTGGATCAGGGTTCCTTCCATTCATTTTGGCTAAAAAAATGTTTTATAAAATTATGGAATAATAAGATATTATAATAATATTTTGTTTGTGTAAGCAACAAGAAAAGATTGTGGAGTTTGTGTTTGACACATAATACCAGCCAATGTTGCTGCATGAGAGTCGCAATAAGCGATTTTGTCATTTATCTCACACACTCTTCACTCTTCACTCTTCGCGAATAGGCGATCAGAAAACCGCTCATTGTGGCTCTGTCAAAGCTAAATTTGCAGGTTTTATGTGTCAAACACAAACTTTAAAAATTTATCTTGTTCCTTACATATACAAAATACCATCATAATATCGTATTATTCCATAATTTCCTAAAACATTTTTTTAGTCAAAATGAATGGAAGGCACCCTGCCGTGGATTGCGGATTTCCATTTCCAGGATGTGTGTCTGTGTCTGCAAGACCAATAATGGTCAAATGTAGGTAGATACCGACCATCAACCGGCCGGTGCGGAACAGAGAGGTGACAGATCCATCGCGCGGAGGTTGCATCACCCGGCATAAGCAGATATAATACAGTCACATTCCTCCAGCGCGCGCGCGGACGGCTTACTCAGTGAGCAGAGAGCAGGATGGAGAAAGAAGCAAAGGCCTTGATCGTTGGGTTCGCTTTCGTTGGGGCGAGAAAGACTCTCTTCAAGTGTTGAAGGCGAGCTCAGGAGACTCTCGGGCTGGTGAGCTGGTGTGCGAGATGTGCAAACTGCTGAAGGTAGGTATCGACGTACAGTGCCTTATGAATGACATTCTTTCTCTGGGTTTGGTGCGCAATCGGGTCCTCCATGTGCCAGTAACAGTATCAACAGCATCAACAGCGACGCGAGATGGAAAGTGGAACAGTTCGTGGTTTGGCTGGGTTTCTTTTATGAAACAGGAGGAAGCGCGATGATCGAACACTTGTCTTGAGCTCTGGGGGTGCATGTTGTAAGGCAAGTTATCCAACGGACACACGATTCGAACAACGTTGCGCTCGATGACGCATTTGACAATTATTTCAATTCGTTTGGTGATCGATTGGCCGATTGCATGATAAGGTTTTTTTTTTGCTCCTAACGTTATGGCCATAAGTGGGTCTCTCTGTAAAAATTTGTGCCAGCTGCTGGCTGATTGGGTTCCGGTCTTTTTGGCCGCATTTTATACAATCAAAAAATGCTTATAATAGGCAGTTTGATTGATTTTGATGTATGTACCACAAAATGCCGAGTCCCTTGCGCTCCATGTAAACTTGCATCAGGTTATGCAGTACGGGCTATTACCGACGATACTTGTCGAGTTCGATAATTTTGGAATCGTGATGGATATGAACGGGGCCAGATCCGAGCAATTGTTTGAGCATGGGTCGCTGGAATTTTCCTACATTCAAGCAAGCTTAGTTTCCTTCACAGTTTATATAAATTCTGCTGTTTGATATTTAAAGCAGATTACACCAAATTACTCACGATTAAATTAGCTTGGAATAATGTCTCTGAAATTGCTGATCAATGCCTTCGAGGAGCTTTTTCAAAGTCTCTGATTTCCAGACGACTGCTCCCGAACCTAGTACCGCTTCTCCTCAACAATCAACGAGCCCTTAGCACCCCCGCTGGGTATTCTCCAACAGAGCAAGCGGCCCCCAGCTGCCGATCAGCCAAGCGTCGCCTCACTGCTGCAGCGGCCCAGCCGAATGAAGGTCCCTCGACTGCCCCTGGTTTATCGTATTCCAGTGCTGTGTCAGGTGAGTCCGTTAACGATTCCTCATTTACCTCGGAGGAACTTGTGACACTCGTGGCATGCTGCCCTGTCTCTTGTCACTAAGTATGGACCGTGAAGTTATAAAGATTGCCAATTCGAACACTTTGTTCGCTGAAAAACAATCATATCGAACTGCTTGACTTCCTTAACGCCAAGGATATTGACATTGTCATCATCACCGAAACCCATCTAAGGCCGGAAGTCAACATCTACCTATAGAACCTTCGGCACTTGAGACTCGACAGAACCAGTGCAAGAGGAGGGACAGTTGCACAGTTGACACCAGTTTCGACCATGACGTCCACCTGGAAACGACCGACGACATCGACCGGTGTCTGCGCTCCATCGATGGAGCGATTTCCCGGGTCAGGGAGCAACACGTGCCAGGATCCAGACAGGCTAGTAATACTCTGAACCTTGACAGGCCAACAAAAGACCTCATTAGACTCCGCAACACGATTCGTAGGCAGTACCAGCGTACTGGGCTGCCTAACCTGAAGACCGATTGCAACCGTTTGAACAAAATCATCCAAACAACAAAGATAGTGGATCTCAGAAATATCGATTTTGCAAAGAAGATTCGCTCTCTCCCATATTGTGCTAAGCCACTCTGAAAAACGGCAGATTTTAAAAAATAAGCCGGGGCTCATCCTTTCCCTTTCCTCTCCTAATCAGAATTCGAATCCATCCTTACTCATAACCCCAGCCGGAAAGGCCAATGCTCTTGGTCAACACTTTGTGAATTCACATAGCCTTGACCTAGCCATGGTGAGTCTCGTAGGGACTGCAGTATTGGAGGTAATGTCTAGAGTTGATCCCACCCCCGTAGTTGTCCCTGACGAAAATAGAATATCGGATGATGAGGTGATAGCTGCTATTAAATCAACCAAGGTCGCTGGTGTCCATGGAGTGGTCAACCTCGAGTTGAAAAACTTGAGTGTTGACTTATTCGAGCACCTTGCAACGGTCTTCAATAAGTGTTTGGTGTGTGGCTATTTCCCTGCATGCTGGAAGTTAGCCAAAGTCATTCCAATCCACAAGCCTGGCAAAGACCCTACCAGTGCCAAAAGCTATCGCTCTATCAGTATCTTGTCCTCCATCTCGAAGCTATTCGAAAAGTTAATACTCAGCCGTCTGCTGGTGTTTTCAAATGATAATAACATCTTTCTCAAAGAGCAATTCGGGTTTAGGAAAGGCCACTGTACCATCAACCAATTCATCCGGGCTACTAACATCATCAAGCGGAACAAGTCCGTTTCCAATACATCTGCCATGGCATTGTTGGATGTCGAGAAGGCGTTCGACAATGTCTGGCATGATGGCCTAGTGTACAAGCTGCATCGATACAACTTTTCCGATCTACCTCGTGAAGATCATCAAAAACTACTTGTCGGGCAGATCATTCCAGGTCTACTTGAACAATGTCCCCTCTGACACGTTCAACGTTGATGCTGGGGTTCCCCCAGGCCTGGATGTTCTGTCCGACTATTTCAAATGCTGGAAGATTTGTATTTGTATAAAACACAGACCATACTATTTCCACACTCCAATTCACCTCGGCTTGTCCCGCCTGGTAACTTAAAAGTCTTAAAACTTTGATAAAACTTCCATTGAATGGTCAAGTGCTGTTCCCATGTGGACAAATCATCCAACAAGTGTAACATCTTGATCAGGTCGCCCTATACACTTATCAACAGGAAGTCCACCCTTTCAATACCGTCCACAATCAAATCATCTGCCCCACCAATGAGTACGAAACGCCAATCTGGGAGAGCTGTTGGTCCCGGTTCATGAGTTGATGGGTCGATAGGTAGGGTCCAGGAGTGGGAGCTGCCTCCCTGGCGTCGGTAGTACTGGTACTCAGTATGGAAAACAAATCAAGGAAAAATAATTCTACGCAGGAGATAGAGGGTCTAAAACCTCTAAAAAATGGTTTACGTAGTTTATGAACAACCCCAAAAACTAATATGAAAAAAAATTAAACTGTCTTACTCAAATATGGAAAAGAAGCGGCAATTCATTTCTTCATAGCTTAATTGTTGAGTTTGTATTTTCGCTTTCTCCATTTAAATTAAGGGAAAAAGTTCAAATTTGCTATCATATTACATGGCTTATATAAATAAATGATCATAACCACTTACTGTCTTTAGCAAAGATATGTGATTATACTGTTTCAATAATTCTTTAGAACATTGTATGTTTGAAAACTGAAATTCAAAAAAGTTTAGTATAGCTGGAAATATACATAAAATATATGAAAATACATTAATACATAAAGCTACCGTACTCAAATATGGGTGCACGGCCACAAACTAAACCATCGAAACATTATTGAGCTTTACCGAAGGTTTTATGCTGATAGGTAGTTGTGTGTTTCCACTTGCCCCATTCTCTCCGATAATTGCATGAAGTTTAAAAAAATACGTTAAAAGTATGCTATAGCTCATCAAGGGATAATTGTAGCTACGTACAGTTTTCGACAAAAACGTGTGTTTTTGCGGTTATGATAATTGTCGAATACATTGTGAGCTGAACAAATAAATCACTAAAATGTTGGGATCACAAAACTAAATTTAATGAAATTTCCACAAAAAATACTCCATAGCTCTGGAAATAATATTCTAGAATTATGACTATTTCAGCAAATTAGCTTGTTTTGACATTTGCAGCAAATTTACTGAGGACATGATTCCTATATGTATTAAATAAAAAAAAATTTCAAATGTTAATATCATAGTACGACATAACTTATTTTTATAAATTTTAAATTGTGGAGAATTTCCATCATACAAAAAAAATCTTCTGAAGACATTTCCTCGCTAAAATTAAAAGGACACGCTTAAGATATATTCCCAAATAAAAGCTTGGAGCTGCTTGGTTTAATTTGAATTTAATTAATGTTTTATTGCAGCGAAAACCATTTCATATAGATATATGAAATGGTTTTCGCGGCATATGCAATGTCATAGAAAGAACTAGAAAACTAGCTGGCTATGAAAAAACGTTTGGCGTAGACTACGTCTTATGGGAAGGTACAGGGGATAAACCGAAAATCTTCACCAAATTTTATAACATTTCTTCAGTTTGATTGATTAAAAAAATTATAAAGATTGAAGGGGAGTGTTTTGAAATAATCAACTTCTTACGTTTCAGTCCGCACCTTGCTCTCTTGCCGTGCCTAAAGCTACAACAAATTAAAGCAGCACTTTTCAGCGCTCAATAAACCTGTAAATGTTCTACCTTGTTTGACTCTTATTCTTGTTCGATCCTTGTTTGGACCCTACTCGAGGTAATCCTTCTTGGATATCGATTTTGAAAATTCCTTTTCGATTAGGGTTACCATATCAACAACTATAAAAGGAGGCTATTTCATTTGAAGTTTGGAGATTAAGGAGGACAATAATTCATTTTCTTAACATTAAATGAGGACAAAGAGTTTTTATCAAACGTTTTAATAATATGTGCGCTATCACAAAATTCGTGATTTGCAAAGGTTCAATTGAGATTGTTCATAATTTGTAGTCATTTCCAATTCAATTCATTTTCTCGTTAAACTTCTGAAAATGAATCAAACTAGCCTTCATTATTCATTTTTGATACATGGAAATGATCTAGTCTAGCCGATTTGCAAGAAAACTACAGATTTACAGCCTTACCATCCCAACTTTTATCATGCACAAAAATTAGGATGCATGTCATCGCTGATTGAAATCAACATGGAACATTTAAGCAACCTGTTAATTTTACCAATGATTCAGCATAGGACTCTAAGACTGCTGCCATAGTGGGAGAAAAGAGGCGCGCTGAGCGTTCTACACAAAAGAATGCCTATTATGGATATTATTTCTTTCATTCGAAATCAAGATTCGCGTGCCTCTTCGCTCTCAGTAAGGCAGAAAACTAAAAAAATCAAGCGTAGCTATTCAAATCGACTTACCGTAAAACGGGGTAACACTGATAGTTTTTTAAGTATATTCTAAATAAATTTTACAGCAATGAATGTTTTTCTTATTTTATATTTTTTAAACAAGTACTGAGGATCCAAAAGTCAATTCGTTAGTAATATGTTAAGCGGAAGTTAAATCATTTGCACTATTTTTATAGTTTTGTGACTGAACTTCAGTTTTTTGATTTGGGGTTACTTTGATAATGCTCGATGAATGTAGAAAAAAAAATGGGTGAAACACAAACAAATTGTAATATGAAACATTGAATGAGTATATAATTAGAAAACATCATAAGTAATAAGAATACAACATTGAGTTTGTGATGACTATATCGGAAATACTTTTCATAAGTGATGGTTTGTGAGCTTTTTCAAACTGGCGAAAAACACGAAAATTGTTTTTTAATATGTTTGTAAAATATGTAACACATTCAATTTAAAAACTATATACGATATCAACGGAAATACCCTAAGCTACAATATGGAACCAATGTTTCTAATTTGGAAAAGGCGCAGTGAGTAAATTTAATCTATATATTATACTATCAAAGTAACCCGTATTATCAAAGATACCCCGTTTTACGGTACCTACTTTATGTAAGCTATCTTTTCAATCGACGATTTGTCTTAACTGCTAACTCACCCACGCGAAAAAATACCATCGTCAGGTAGGGGAATCTTTCCCTTACTAGCTGGTGTTGTAAGTTTCTGTGAGTGAGCTTGCAGTTATCACAAATCTTCGATTGAAGTGATTGTTTACTTCAATCGAATCAATCAAATGTATTATTCAAATCAGATACGTCGATTTGAATAGTTATGCTTGAAATACATAAAATCCCATAGAACCAGAACGTCAAAATCGAACACTTGTTAGCATCAATATGTGTGGCTGTGTTCCATTTGGTGAATTCTAACCTAAATTTGACAAATAGAAAATTTTCAAATAAACCTGCTTTGAACCAGACTGGTTTTTCTGGCAGACTAGGAATCAATTTTGACAAACACCTGTTCGAAAATCACACGATCAACAACAGAGATATTTTTGAACATTAAAACATTAAAATTCACCAAATGAACCGCAGCCTAAATGTAGGGGGTTGACAGCTGTAGTATACTCCTAGTCCCACAATCGAATGGCATTTGCTAGATAAGATAGCTTGCGACATAATTAAACAAATAAGCTCTGCAAACATCGCTCTTTAAAAACAATTTTATGAATATGTTTCTGGAAAAAGTGCAATAATTAAAAAGAAGGACATTTTCGGGCAAAAGGAGAATGTAGCAAAATTAAGGAAAAAGGAGGAAATGTCCTCCTTTAGGATACGATATGGTAACCCTATCTTCGATTCTTCAGATTCTTATAGTAATCTGCTTGGAAGTCGATTTGCATAAAAAAATTACTGCCGCCATGGCCTAAGCGTAAAAGAAAAGGGCAATCTCTTGATCCCCCATCTGATGAAATTAATTTGAGCAATCAATTTGATATGCTCACGGATGATGAGAATGATCCATCATCCAGGAAAAATTCTGTAAACTTTCTCGGCTTAATGCCAAGAAGGAAAAGATTCCCTCTATTGTGATAACCACTTCCGATTTCCATGCTCTTCGCATGGAACTTTTGAACTTCGTGAAATTTGAGTTATCACTGCAAATTGGCCGTCGGGGACCTTGGACGGATTCAAATATCTTCTCAAGTATCTTACTGAGAAGCAGCATACATTTTTTACTTACGACACCAAAACTGAACGTGTGTTCAAGGTTGTCATGAAAGGACTGCCCAGTGGTGAATCCCTGGATCAGATCATAGATGAACTGGCAAAAATAATTGAAGTTGTGCCACTCCAATTAATCAAAATGAAAATGAAATCCCGTCCTGGCGATTCACGCAACGGGATTTCTAATGATTTTTATTTAGTTCACTTCAAGTCTAGTTAACTAAACAACCTTAAGGCCTTGGAAAAAAAAAACTAGCCTTATGCTCCATGTCCAAGTGAAGTGGGAACACTTCAGGAAGGCTGGAGTAGCGATCCTACAATCTCGTTCTAATTGGAGGCGAACCAGCCCAAGGCTGAAAGCCTCCTTAATAAAGCTAAATAATAATAATAATAATCTCATTCTAAGCGATAGGTAGGAAACGTTCCACGTTTCTGACCAGGTACATTATTTTGCTAGTGTTAACAACGGTCAGCGAGGAACAAATTCTACATTTGTACCCGTAGGTACAAATCCCAAGTAACCATTTTGGTTTTATGAGGGTTCTGGAGACCACGATTTTGACTTGTTGCATGCTTTAAAACCTCGATAAAACTTGCAATGTTACTTGGGAATATCACCCCTACTTCAAATTTTTCATCTATACCTACTTCCCTCGCTGCTAACAATGTTCAACGGGTAATGGGTATTGCAACGGGTAGAAATCATACTACATACTAGCCAACTAAATTCTAACAGAAATTTTGAAAATTTTGGCTTAGGAAGCATTACTGCTTACTGCATTACTGCATTAATTAATATAATAATTAATTAATTAATAAACCCTGATACACAAGGTACAATAAATTAAATTTTCTTTTAAAATAAAAATTTTTCAAATTATTTCAATTTTCTTTTACAATACTAATAAACTATTATTAAAATTATTTTTTCTTTAAAAAATACTAAAACAAATAAATATAAAATTATTTTTATTAAATAAATATAAAAATACATAAAATTAATAAATAAAATTTAATCAATTTAAATTGATTTGCACAAATTTCTTTTCAATGTAAATGAAATACTTTACTAATTAATAATATTATATAATTATACAGAAATAATTAATTGACCTGATTACTGATATGCAAAAAACTAACTCCATGTTTGATGCTATTTAAACTGGAGAAAAACATGCAAACAATATCGTCATGACTTTGAAATTCAGTAATGGATTTTGAATCATTCTAAATGTTTTATTTGAATGCTCAATCTCTTAAAGATAATAAAGACGAGCTATTTAACTTTTTGAGAGTTCATAACGTGTATATTGCCGTTATAACTGAACTATTCCTTAAACATGACCATAAAAAAAGACGCAAATTACTTTATTTATCGAAATGAACGTTTTGATGGTGCCGGTCGTGACGTTGCCATCATTGATCATAGATGGATCAAACATAAAATTCTTTCTTCATTTGAAACTAAAGTTTTTGAAACTTTGGAAGTTTCTGTTAAAACAAAACTTGGTCAACTTACGTTTATAGCTGCCTTTTTATCATTCCAATGCGTAGACCAGCAAAAGAATTTGCTCAAGGGTGACCTTGAGAAACTTACCCGTCATAAGTCTAAATTCTTCATTATTGGTGATTTTAATGCAAAACACCGCTCATGGAATAATGCTCAAAGCAATTCCAATGGAAATTTTCTGCTTGATGATTGTTCTGCAAGTTATTACACTATTCAATATCCAAACAGCCCAACATGCTTTTCTTCAGCAAAAAATCCCTCCACTATTGATTTGGTCTTAACTGATTCATGTCAACTTTGTTTGCCAATTGGTTACCCATTAGACTGATGCAAAATTTGACTTTTTCGCTCCACAGTGGTTTCAAATCGGGTCCTGATTAGCCTCCAAAAGTTACAACTCATTTGGTTAGAAACAGACTTCGCACAAACCATTTGAAGTTTGCATGTAAATTACTATGGAAAATCTCAACTTTTTGTTCATTGCCTTCTAGTCTTTTTCCATATTGAGCTGCGAAACAGTTCGATAGCAATTCTTACAGAAAATTTTCTCAGCTACAACTTTGCTGAAAATCGTTTCTATGTAAAACGAGACAGAAAAAAGTTATTAATTATTTAAGAGATTGGTAAACTTATGACATGATCAAGCAGCTGCTCTGTAGGCAACACTGTATTTTGCAGTGTGACATAGTGGCCATGATTTTTGTGTCCTATTCAACGCCCCAGAAACACCAATGTTGCCTGCTGATCAGTTGATTGAGCATGATCATAAGACATCAGCGCATTGAACAATTGATAACTTTCGATCCTTGCATTTAATCAAAAAATGGTCTTCAGCAAAGTTGTAGCTGGGAAAATTTCCTACAAGTACAGTTGAAAGTTTTTGAAGCAAACCGATATGGTGAATTATTAGATAGACATGAACAAAAATCTTGGTTTTACCATAGTAATTCCAATACAAACTTCAAATGGTTTGTGCCATCTCAGTTTCTCACCAAATGAGTTCAAATTTTGATATTTGATCAGGATCAGATTTGGAATCGTTTAAGTATTGTGGAGCGAAAATTTCAAATTTTGCATCACTCTATTACCCATGCTGACTTCGGTTCTGATCACCTTCCAGTAACTTTTGAAATATCCCAAGAAATAATTTCTAATCCCAACAGCTCTACTTTAAATTATCATAGAGCTGATTGGGAGCGATATCGAACGTTCCTTTGCTAACCAAAGATGAAATTAATTATGCTCTTGAATCTCTGACTACTTCTATAGTTGAAGCAAGAGCTGCCTCAGTACCAAAATGTAAGGTTAAATTCGATTCAATTATAATAGACGACAATCGTCAGCTCTTGAGCCGTCTTAAAAATGTCCGTAGGAGACAATATCAAAGAACACGCGATCCTGCCATTAAATTTATCTGGCAGGATTTGCAAAAAAAAATTAAAAATCGATTGTTTTTAGTTTTAAGATGTAAATTGTTATACTGACATTCAGGTAAAAAAAAATCTGGTTTAAAATACTGAATTTCCAAAGCAGGAACTAGGTAAAAACTCATAGATATATCATAACAACTAAGGCTGGTAAGTTTCTGTGGTAACTGGAGCACGTAGGTTAAAATGAAATGTTATTTATTTTGAATTTGAAACAGGTTAAAAGTTAGAGTTAAAAAAAAACTTTTTGCTTTTTTTTATTCATTTACCATGTTTTTTATTTAGGTGTGTGTTTTCTTTAAAGATAGTTTAACTACCTACAACTTCTTTTCTGATGTCATTTTGATCAGATCATTAGTTTTCATGTTATGATTTTGTTAAATATATTTTTTTTCAATAATTTTAATTTTTTTAATAATTTTAAAAGTTACTGTGTAGAGAAAAATCATATTTAAATGAAAAATGCAACCATTGATCGCAGCAAACATGTTAGCAATGTTTCATTCAAATCGGAAGGTGTCGAGACAAAATCGACATATGTTTTAGCGTTTCGGGCTAAAAATGCTCTATAAATAAATAAGTAGAGCTTGAATTTCTCAAGTCTTGTTTTGTTTGGAGTTGTTGTTTTTCTATAAATTTTTAAGGATTGTAGAATTTGTCGAGTGCCGGAAATCTACGGAGTTTCGAAGGCTCTTGCAGTTGGCACTTTTGGCACCCCAAAATCTCAAAGAACAATGAAAAATAAGTCCCAAAATTACACGAAAATGCAGGGGTTCTTGAAAGCCTTAGAAAGCTTCCAATTTTACTCTAGGCATTTAGGTTGATTTTTCAAGGTATACTATCCGAATTTTCGTAGCACCTGTATTAGAAATTCCTGGCATGTATCCCGGGAGTCTTCAAGAAATCGAATTATTACAGAAATAGCTATGTTTTCTTTTGGAGCTCCACAAACTATCGGATCTTCGAGAATTATCCGTTGAGAAAACTCTAAACATAAAATGTATCGTAATTTTATTAACCAGCGGTGTAAGCGGTTACAGTAGGCGACGTATTTTCCGCGATAATCCGTTGCATTTCCTTCTGACGCTCGCAACACAAGCTTTAAAAATACAGCACCAAACTAAAATGCCATATGTGATGGCGCTCATATGAAAGTGCCGCCGAATAATGTTACGCTTTTTCTTATTATGAGAGCTGCTTTTGCCGTGCTTGTGACAGTTATACATATAATATGTAACGATAAGTGAGAGGAAACATTGTTGACCAGAAATAGTAGGAAACGGCGCCGGTGGTGTAGTGGTAAGCGTGATTACCTCTCACCCCAGCAGGCCTGGGTTCAATCCCAGTCGGCGCCGCCGGGATGTTCTGAGGCATAACATCTCTGATCACGCCTTCCTTCGGATGGGAAGTAAAGCCGTTGGTCCCCGGTTCATGAGTTGATGGGTCGATATGTAGGGTCCAGGTGTGGGAGCTGCCTTCCTGGCACGTCGGTAGCATTGGTGCTCAGCACGGAAAACAAGATCGACGGAAAAAACAAACCAAAGGAAAAAAAAAACCAGAAATAGTTGAAATATACAGGAAATATAAGAATTAGAACGAAATGACGCTGTTGATATGATAGTTATTTGACAGTTTTCATTTTACGCGAATGTTGTTCTACCGCTCGTGCTGTGCAAGAGAGGTAATGGTAGAGCATGAAAGTGTACAAAAAAAAACTATAGCCCACGACAACGAAGCGAATGTACAGGAAGATTCAGAATAACTAACACCGATTTCACAAATCAAGCATAACTTTTCAAAAGGACGTAAGTCGCAAAAATAAACAAATCGATATTTTGCATCTAACCGAATATTAAATACATGCTTTTCCTACGAGTTAATGAAAAACAAGGTTTGAAATTGTAATGCATTATGGAAAATATATTTAATTAACGCTCTATGTGACCTTCTTTCATTGTTTTTAAAATGGTGTTGATGCACCCTTTTATTGTCAACATGACTGAACTGTTAAAATTTGATGATAAAACAAAAACTGCAGATACGCTCACAGTGAAACGTCGTGTGTGAAAAAAAAAACAAAGCAACCATTATCAATTAGCAGATGCGTCAAGTTGTTTCTAAGTAGATACAAAATGGATTTCAACGGGATTCAGTTACTGCTAGGTATGTTTTATTAAAGCGTGGGATATTTCGAAGAATTGGAAACAATTCCGCAAGAAGGATTGCCTCCAAGCCTAGATCGAAACGTGCACGATGATGTTTCTCCTCTTCAGAATAATGACAACGCTTTATGATAATCGGTTGATGATATCCGAGCCACTTTACAAACTGATGTTGAGTGCTTTTGAAACCCGTATTCAGATTCACGCAAAATTCCTGATTGCTTTACTTTGTTAAATCTTGATTAGAGTTTTGAAAACATTATAAATTCCGGGCCCAATCGAAGATTCCGGAGCATTTTTTCAATGAAACAGAAAATATGTGTGACCGATGTATATCAATATATACCCGAGAAGCACACTTTCGTTGAGAAAAGTTGTAGCAACTTGTTTATGACTGAAATAAGTCGTTAAGAAGTTTCTACAACCGATTTGTGACAAGCGTGCTACTAGGGTATATATATAGAAAACAAATTTCAGAAGAGCGATCTAACGATTCAAGAAATAAGACAGCAATTGTCTTGAAGCCATTGAATTCCGCGCCTCTCTGCAAAGCTCGCAGACCTTCGAGGACTACTTCCGTTTATCCGAAAAAAGGAGTTCTACCAAACGTTCTTTAAAAGCTTGGTTCGTGCAAAAAGAGAACGTAAAGCAAAATCCAGCAAAGAGGACGGCTCTAAAACGATTTGGATTCCAATAATGATGTATAAGGTGGAGGTATGTTGCAGTGCTTAAAACTTACTAAACGAAAATGATTGAATTCAAATTTGAAAAAAAAAAACAATATAGACAAAAAATTCTAATCATGATAGGGGAATTTACGTATTCTCGTCAATCTAAGCAGCGTCTGCACTTCTACTAGCATTTTCTCAGCGTCACGCACATATATGATGTGTATGTTTGTTTACATTCATCTGCTGCTTGCTTTTCTATCCATTCCAATCGACAGAATTTTTCAAAACGTTTTGAAAGCGTTTTTACAACGCTCCAAACTTCTCAGGTGAGTGTGACTATTGTCGGCAGCCTCTTTTTCTTCGGCAACCTTCCCATTAGAACTGCGTGTTAACCAGCTGTTCTATTATCGGCAACTCGAAATCAACCCCATTTTGTAGTGCGTATGCTTTATTTGAAGAAAAATGTAGCATTACTGGATTGCTCGATCGTTCAAATATAATCAGATTGAAGCTGAAAGGCTAAACAATCGTTTGGACACATTCAGGGAAGTGCGTCGATGGGAAAACATAGTGAAATTAACGTTTAAATTTTGGTTGCCGAAAACAGTCAATGGGTGCCGAAGCCAACATTTACCCTACTATTTTTATTTTGATGACAATTATATATCATGCACTGACACATAAACTCAAAGGTGGAGTCTCATCTGTTTGTCTGTGACTAACCTTGTGATCAAAACATTCACTCAATAGCATTCTGCCTGGTATCCTTCAAGCACTTTTTCTTTCTACATTCCCAGCAGGTGTCAAACTATATTCAGCTTCAGTTCTTCTAGTAGTTCTAGTAGATCATTTTTTTGTATAACTTTCCACTCAAGCACAGAAATACTACCAACGAAAGGAATCAAACGGCCAGAGATGTCACAAAGCAACTCTGTCCCAGATAAGTCATTTTCCTCTTCTGCTCTTCCCATTATCTTCTTTCCATTCTGATGATGATGTTTCGTGGCAACCCGATACTGGTTGTAGGTTTAATCATGTAGGATTTCATCCGATTACGATGAAGTCCTTGTTTGACTCCTGCAAAAAAAATGTTATGATATGTTTGTTTATGTATTTCCGGGAGCAACATGTTTATTATTTCAATAGAATTCTAATAAAATTGCACTTTAATCTTGACTTTAGTATTAAACTTCACATACCAATTTGACCAGCGCTTTCTTAATACGAAAAACACAAAACGTATAACATCTGACAGCAGATAATGCGATGACCCTCTCATCTCCGCTTTTAACATCGATTATTTCACAACATTGGGTAGTTATGTAAATAAACCAACCAACCGAAAATTCCTCAATGCTTTTCGAGCTGCCAACGTACCTTCACTGCAAAACAAAAACCGGTGTATCTGATTTGACTTATGCGAAAACCCTTCTGTCAAATAGACGAATCATGCAGGGTGTATGTAACAATCAAGGTGTGATACCGACGAATCAATCAGGGTGTATGTGAATAGTACACAAGTAAAAGGTGTATGATTTTGTTTTATCAAAAGTCTTGTCCGTGTTTGCAAAACTCGACATGTTTCACAATTCTCTTAAACGCAATCCCTTTATCCAACTAATAACACAAACAGATTTAAAAAAAAATAGCCTTAACTTTTAAGCATTTAATAATCTCATATAGACATTGCTATCCAATGTTTTTAATTTCCTATCCAATGTTACATACGTCCTTTTAAAAAGTTTTGCTTGAATATATGCAATTATCAATGGGTAAAATGGGCATATGTTCAAGTATTTTATTTTTAAAGTGTGTACAAATATCAGCTTGTTTTGAAACTAGGATTTGAAATTTCATTCGTTTTCGATTTCAAGCAGCCATGGACGTGAACATGAAGAAACTGAAATCTCTTCGAAAGAACGAAACATTTATTGTTTGCATTATTAAAGAGGTAAAAAGGAACCAAGCGTGGAAAATTCGTTCAATATCAGAGATCAGACGCATCGCTAGGACTCCAAAAATGATGGAACTAAAATGTGCGTGCCAGCTGTGGTTCATTTTCGTGACAAATGTGGCTGGTAATTAAAGGTAAAGGGAGAGTTATTTGAATTACATCATCCGATTGTTCAATAACTTTGACCATTTTCAAAAGTGACAGTTATTCCGAATCGCCCTCCGGGCAACATACTTTCGATAGTCTGGCAAGTCCAGGAACATCGATAACATCTAAAATTTGAAGAAATCCCGATGCTTAGGAAACTTTCGGTACTCTGCGTCTGCACCCCCTGATGGAAAAAAAACCTTGTTTCGCCAATGGGCTCGTAAACAACTACAAGAATCCCCCAAATCATGTGGAGGGTAGTGCAGTCCACCTCCCGCTATTTCTCGGCAGTCCTCCATATTTTTGTGTGTGATTAATGTCCAAATTTCAAAATTGGGGCCTCCCATAGCTCAGCCGGAAAAGCTGCAACTACAAAGCAAAACCATGCTGGAGGCGGCTGTGTTCGATGCCTGGTACGGTCTAGGAATTTTTCAGAATGAAAATTTTTCTCGACTTCCATAGAGTATGATTGTTCTTGCCACTCAATTATACTAATTCGAAAATGGTACAGGCATCGAAAGCTCTCGTTAAATAACTGTGAAAATACGCTTAGAACACTAAGTTGCGAGCACGCAATATGCCAATATGCGATAAGCAATAAGCTTGAAATGCAAAGAAGAAGAAGAAGAAGAAGTATCCAACATTAGAATCAGCCAAGAAAAAGCACCACCCACCGTGCCACTCAAGAGATTCCAGTATAGTTGAATTATGTTTCAAACCTATTGCCTCCTCCGCAGCTATCTGCAACACACGATTGCAAATCCTCAAATAAGCAGACATAAACAAACGAATAACATATATTTAGTCATGGTAGCACACAAATTTGGCTTTGACTAACAGATCGTTCCAAAAGTCATCCATCCAGCACTAAGTAAAATTTCCCATGTCTTTCAACCAGCAAACCATGATGAAATTTTAATCAAAAAAAAAAATAACTACTTTCCTATCATTACCACCCATCTTGGAGCGTTCTGTGCCGTCACGCCAAGGAAAGTGAAAACAAACATTTTCCATCACTCAAGCTCTAACAACTCGTGAAATTGTGTTCAAACCATTTCAACTTGTATACTTGTTTTGTTGGATGTAAATCCCTCCGGAGGTTATTGATTCCAACCAAATCTCACAGCTGAACTTGATTTTTCACCCGAACGAAATCGAAAGCCAACCAAAAAGAGAAATCGAGCGGAGAATCTTAATTGCATTCTGATCTGGGCTCCGGATCGAGATAGTTGCTGCGGACGGGTTTAGAAAAAAATAAATAAAGCAGCCTCCCCTTCTGTATCAGTGATGAAAGCTTGTTGGAACGCCCGTTCGGGTTTATTTCCCGAATCCCTCGGAAGCCATTGACCTTTGAACTGTACTTATACTGTATACAGACAGAATATGTTCGGAAGGCCGCACCAGGCTGGCAATTGATGTCATTCGTTAAGCTGCTGGATTTCTATTTATCAAACTGAAGCTGAAATACCTATGATCATCAGCACTCTGAGGATTAAACGCACGCCCAAATTGAGATCAAACAGATGATAATGGGCGCTGCTAGCCGGTAGAGCAGTGTATCAAAGAGGAATTTCATTATGAACTCATGAATGATTGTCGGCCGTAGATCAGCACGATTGGGAAAGATGCGTGCTGACCAGTTCCGAAAAAAAACATAGATTCAAATTAGGTGGATTTAAGTTTGAATCGACGAGAAAGCGTTGCCCGGACTTTTGACAAATTTAAACTGATAGCAGTTTGCGTGCTCGATGAAATGCCATTGACACCTTGTGGCCCACCGAATGAAAGTGAGATTTTACGACACAGATTCGAAGATGAGTCCACATTATGCGATTCAGAAGAAGATGGCATTAGGAATTTGGGGAAATTTGGGATGTTTTCTTCTTCTTCTTATGGGTAGATAATGTGGTACCCACCTGTGCCTGTTTAGAGACATGCGGAACTATCGGAACTAATAGGACGGGAAAGGCGCGCTTCATTGGGGTCGTCGCGTGCACGGCTGTAGGAGTAGGAGAAATCGAAAACAAAAAATGATTGGTCCTTGTTTGGTGGATAATGTGGCAATAAAAATGGAGAATTTGGTGATGCTTCTCTTTCTCTTTATCTGCCTCTAGGTCAAATTAGGTCTTGCTGACGGCAATCCATACATTTTCAGAGATGGTAGGAATTGATAATTGCTGATTTTTCAATTAAATGTTGTTAAAACGGTTTTGACGCTGAAATGGTGATGTCATTGGGATCTGAAATGAATCATTCAAAATTTGAATACTGAATTCTCAAATATAGGAATTTGTATACAACTGAGGCTTGTAGACAACTAAATATTAACTGAACCAGAACTGTTAATGGGAAAATAGTTTTTGAACATTAAAACGATGAAATGTTCCATAAGCATTGGAAAAGGCTCCATTATTGCGTGGCTACTCAGATTCACTTTCATAATCAGTGACTAGACTAAGGTCATAAAAATAAATCCTATAAAAGATGCTTCTAAAAAAATATAAAACAAGGTTCCAGAAGAAAATTCTAATAGAAGCTTCTTTTGGAAACACATTGTAGATGCTTGCCCGTTGCTCCGCTCCTCTGGCTAAAAAATAACACCCCAAGTAACCAAAAGTTCCGCATTCAACACTTCCAAGTTCCATAAAGTTCCAATAAAGTTCCGACAGAACATTCAAGTTCCATAAAGTTCAAATAAAGTTCCGACAGAACTTTCAAGCCACATGAAGCAATCCGCACAAATCTTTTTTAGTAACAAAATTTAATGTACGTAAATATGAAATAATCAGTGGCCCGAATAAATCATAATTCTTATATTTATGCAACATTCTATAAAAAAAAATAAGAAGTAATTTCCTGGATTCGAACCCGTGTATTCGGCATGTGATCTACGATTGCTAACCACTGCGCCACAAGTGTGATGGAATTCCATGCGGGCAAACACCAATTTAAATTCATCAAGGTGTTGTGTTTCGTATTCAAGTCAGTCAGCTGTCTCAGAAAACTCCAACAATAGGCGGGACAACAGCTCACTTTAATATATTTCAGATGACGTAGTGGTTCGTGCTGAGACTCTCATGCAGAAGGACTGGGTTTAATTCTTCCAACAGCTCCATTACTACTGCTAATGCTGATAAATCAATACATATTAATACCTGCCTTTAGAAATAACTTTCATAAAAGTGCGAACTAAATATAGAATTGGTGTAGAGGACAAAACCTTTTTTAATTTATTTTCTAAAAGTTCCGTTCAAGTTCCGCCAGAGGCTGCTTAGAATGCTCTTCAATTATGGTACCGGAACTTTCAAGTTCTTATAACCACTTAAAAATGAGGCTGCTTTGAATTCTATAGACCACCTTCAACTAAGGTGCTTAAGCCATAAATAGCCTTTTAGAACTTTTGGTTACTTGGGACGGGCCTAAATCTGAGTAGCTACGCAGTAGAAGAGCATTTTTCCAAAATGTATGGAGCATTGCATCGATTTGATATTGCGTTTCTTTAGCTGCCCAAAGAAATCACCAGGTTGAACATTTTCTTGACTTCCCTGGGCATAAAGTATCATTGAGCTTGCCACAAAATGTTGGCATATAATACTCTCAGCTAATAACTGTGAAAGTGCTTAAAGAGCACTAAGTTGAAAGCCAATAAAACATTCGCATAAGAAACGTCCAAGCCAAAAAATGAAGAAGATGATAGGATCTGGTTACTTCCTCGAGGCTACCGTCCGAAGAGTCCGCTGCAACATCGTTTAAAAAAATTGATGTAATTTACTGAGATACATAGCGCACACGTAGTTAAAGCTAGATTTCGTATAAATTTACACGACATTTCATGTTTATCGCAATATCCCATAAATCAGTTGTGTTGTATCAGTGTTCACTCGGCTGTCGACAAAAGCAAGCCACTCTCGTTGCGTGCCACGCGATCGTCTGTTTTCTCGGCAGCAACCATTGTGTGGTTCTCCTCATTGTTCATCATCAGCAGTTCTTTCGGTCGATGCGTCGTCGACTTTGGAAAGCAACCGTTTCGTGATGAGTGTGTGAGTGTTGACCACGTTTTGCGTCCATTGGAAGCGCTTTGCCCCACGATGACGTAACTGCCATACAATGTAACCACTGGAAGCGGCTCCAGTTCTGATGGAGGACGCTTTTTGGATAGCGGAAGATAAAGTGTTTATTGTGTTGTACCTTTTGACTATAGTTTTAAGATGTATTGTATAGTGACCAAGAATCCTCGGCTCTGTAAATTTAATTCGGTAGAGCCTTATCAAATAAATTAATGAAAAAAAAAAGTTGTGTTGTATGAAAGCTTGCAATCAATTACGTGGTGTATTTGGCGTAATTTTAAACGAGAGGAGATTTTACGCGATGGTTAAAAATCAGAATTATTGCCTGTGAAGCACGACTTGTCGTATGCTGCTGGTTCTCATGGGATTGCTGCGTCCGTTATTTAGGTGTGCTCTTATCGAGCAGAGAACATAAAAAAAAATCCATGATTTGCGCGTTAGCAAGTCAACAATGTGTTACTGTAGTTCAAAAGCTACCGTACGAAGTCAATAAAAACGCATGATAAGAATTTTTGAAGTTACCAACTTCCAGAGCGGTTGCCAACACCGCTACCACAAGTTTGCGTCCAAATCCATCAACCTGCGTAGCATGCTCTGAGAAGCATCTATTGTTCTAATACCGTACATTCCAAGGGATAACCGTTGGGCAACGACGACAGTTGATCATCCAGAACCGACTTTGTCGGAATTGTTTCAAGTCGTCGCACATTGCACGAAACTGCGATTCAAAGTACACCATCCGTCATTGCCATGAACGGCATCACACGATGTTACACAAATCCACCTCCAACTCCGCGGTTCAGCAAGCTGCTCAGCTCACGGTGCAGCAAGCAAGTTCTAACGGATTGACCAATCCGTCTTCCGAGGTGAGTGTTCCAGCCCTTGGCAGTTCTCCAACAGCTATTTTCCTGTCCACAGTTTTTCTCTGGATCGAAGATCGATTCGCTCGTGCATTGATCGACTCTGGGTCGCAGTCGAACTTTATCTCGAAGAAACTAGTTCGTTGTTTGTGTCTGCAGCCGGAACGAATAAGCATCCTCATCACTGGCATCGGGGAAGCAACTGTAACGGTTAACCAATCCACTCCAAAGCCAACAAATTTTCCAGCAAGTTGCTGATCTTGGTCCTACGGAAGCCAACCGCAGAACTTCCCACTACGGATGTCAACATTTCTATGTGGAAGATTCCTCCAAACGTCATATTAGCTGATCCCACATTCAACGTTTTGGGTCCCATTGACCTGCTGCTTGGAATCGAGCAATTCCACGAGTATGTGAAGGGTGGCACAATATTCATCGGCAAAGGATCACCGGTACTTTTCGAGACGGTCTTTGGATGGGTTGTCATCGGCCGATCCAACGATTGGGAAGATCATTTGGCCGTCAAGCACTTCTCCGTTGAAAGTCATCTGGACTTCTGTGCACTGCTGTTCGTCCCAAGCCGTATGACGTTCGAACAAGAAGAAGAAGAACAACATTTAGCTGTACGTCTGTCGTGTCTTCATCATGGACACCTGCGAAGAAATCATTCCTGACTACTTGAACTTTATCAATAGCGTCGTCGATTCGGGAGATCTGCCACTGAACATCTCCCGTGAAATGTTGCAGCAGAACAAGATCCTCAAGATCATCCGCAAGATCTTGCTCAAGAAATGCCTGGAATTGACCGAGGACAAGGAAACCTGCAAAAAGTTCTACGACCAGTTCAGCAAGAACCTGAAACTTGGCATCCATGAAGACACCTCCAATCGCCAGAAGCTCGCCGATCTGCTCCGCTTCAACACGTCCGCCTCTGTTGACGAGTACTGCCCCATCGCCGAGTACGTCAGTCGTATGAAGGAGAACCAGAAGCACATCTACTTCATCACCAGCGAAATTATCGAATAAGTCAAAAACTCTGCCTTCATCGAGCGTGTCAAGAATCGCGGATACGAGGTCGTCTACATGACGAGTACGTCATCCAGCAGCTGAAGCAATACCAAGGCAAACAGCTGGTCTCCGTCACCAAAGAGGGCCTGGAACTGCCAGAAGATGAGGAAGAGAAGAAGAAGTACGAAGAAGACAAGGCCAAGTTCGAGAACCTGTGAAAGGTCATGAAGTCCGTTCTGGACAACAAGGTCGAGATTGCCCGTGCTGCATCATCACCTCCCAGTACGGTTGGTGCACCAACATGGAACGTATCATGAAGGCCCAAGCTCTGCGTGATTCCTCCGCCATGGGTTGCATGCCCGGCAAGAAGCACCCGAAACCCTCCGACAGCGAAGCCGACAAGAACGACAAGGCCGTCAAGGATCTCGTAAACCTGCTGTTCGAGACCGCCCTGCTCTCGTCCGGATTCTCGCTGGATGAACCCGGAGTGCACGCTTCCCGCATTTACCGCATGGTCAAGCTGGGTCTCGGTATCGACGAAGACGATGTCCCTAGCTCCGATGAGCTCGTTGCTGCTGTTGCTGCTGGTGATGCTCCAGTACTGGTCGAAGATTCCGAGGATGCTTTGCACATGGAGGAGGTCGATTAAACGACGGGATCACACCCCCTCCAATACTTTTGTTGAAAGAGACTGACCTATTTTCGGTTTTCGCCTTGTTTTAACGGTCTGATGAGCGGAGGTGGATGCATTGGATCAAAAACTTTTCGTTTTCTTTTACTAGAAGTACCTACCATTTTCAGTCGTAAAAGCACTGACATTGACATTCTCTTTTAACGGCGCCGGTGGGGTAGTGGTAAGCGTGATTACCTCTCACCCCAGCAGGCCTGGGTTCAATTCCAGACGGCGCCGCCGGGATGTTCTGAGGCATAACATCTCTGATCCACGCCTTCCTTCGGATAGGGTCGATAGGTAGGGTCCAGGTGTGGAAGCTGCCTTCCTGGCATGTCGGTAGCATTGGTGCTCAGCACGGAAAACAAGATCGACGGAAAAAACAAACCAAAGGAGGACATTCTCTTTTGACAAGAGGTGGCCGTATCTAAGCTAATCATAACTAATGCATTACATAGTAAATGTAGTCTGTAAGTCGGTACCTACTTACGCTTCTTGTATTTAAACTTATGGGATATTGTTCAAAACATAGCATTCTACATTGCATACAGAATAAAATTAGATTGGTCAACTACCATGACTAGAAACGCTGACGGAAGGTATGTAGTGTCTCTTCCAAAATCGCAGGATCCCCATATCCAACTTGGTGAGTCCCGAGCCATCGCCGAACGTCGTCTGGCTTGTTTGGAACGCAGACTTGATCGTGATGAAGCAGTTAAGGTACCTACAACTTGGCCACTTGCGAAGACTCGACGCTCCAGTGGAGGATTCCCTGGAACACTACTACTTGCCACATCACCCTGTGTTTAAGGCCTGGTAGTTCGTTGAACGGTCTTCTCCTCGTTGGCCGGGCGTACAAGAGGATCTCCTTTCAATTGAATTGCGGTTCCGGACTAAACCTGTCGTAGTCGTGGCGGATGTGGAAAAGATGTACCACCAGATTGGCGTTCGACGCATCGATCATCCAAATCCTCTTTCGAAACAAGCCAACGGATCCAGTCTCCACGTTCGAACTTCGCCACTGTTTGTTCAGATCGCCAACAATTAAGGTCAGCATTTTCCGATGGTCAGGAAGGCCGTACTCGATTATTTTTTACGTGGACGATCTCATCAGCGGTGTAGATACCCCAGAAGAAGCCATTTAACTTCGTCACCACCTCATTTATATGTTGCATTCCGCTGGTTTTCCAGTGAGGAAATGCTCCTCCAACAGTTCGGCAGTTCTGGCCGAAATCTCTTCGGATGAACTGACAATTCAGGCTTTCTATGAATACTCCGACGATCAGTCGGTGATCAAGCGGCGCCAGTGGTGTAGTGGTAAGCGTAATTATCTCTCACCCCAGCAGGCCTGGGTTCAATCCCAGTCGGCGCCGCCGGGATGTTCTGAGGCATAACATCTCTGATCACGGCTTCCTTCGGAAGGGAAGTAAAGCCGTTGGTCCCCGATTCATGAGTTGATGGGTCGATAGGTAGGGTCTAGGTGTCGGAACTGCCTCCCTGGCGTCGGTAGCATTTGTGATCAGCACGGAAAACAAGATCGACGGAAAACAAATCAAGGAAAAAATGAAAGGGTTGTGTCTTAGACACGACCGCAGTATGACGTAGAACCACGCAAAATTGATGTATGTAATGCATTTTTGATTGTTATATTTTATCTTAAATTTTTCAAGTATTTCATTATTTCGGTTATGGTTCAAAACTAGCGACAATTCATGTTAGCATAATCAGACCACGGTTCATCTTACGCATGAGATAATGTTTTTAAATTTAATGCAATGGTTAAGAATTGACAGAATTTCCCCTACATAACTACCTTGGGTGGATCAGTGTTGAGTTGTTTTGCTGTGATCAATGTACACTAAATTTGACATCGACATCGACTACAATAGGAACTGACACTATTTCGTCACACATTTCTTGTTGATTTGCACCTCAGTATAGTACACATAAACGCCGCCCAAGTGACAATTCTGCAACCATTTGGCATCCACTCTGATTTATAATGGTTTTATAATGGCAATGAATAATCCATTTAGTTTAAATACAGCATTTCACAGTGTAAAACGTTCCTGAACTACTAATTACCATTTATCTGTTTTAAAAACCTTTTACAGTCTGGCGAGAAGTCAAAAACTGTCTCGTTTTAAAATTTAATTTAAAGTTGTTCTCAATCCCACCATTAAACTGTTCTATAAATCAATCATAAACTTCATAAGGAATTTTTTATTAATGTCTTGATAAAATACTCTATAATACTCTATCATTAAAAAAGCAATCATAAAACCATTAGGTTTTAAATGAGAGCAAAAGGCATATATTGTTGCCGTTTAGGCTTTTAAAAGTGTATCATAGAATCTCCTCTGTTTATAAATTGAACTTCACGGATGGATCCTCATAGTGAATGAAAACCAAATTCATAACAAGGATATCTCGAAGGATAAACAAAGTTGAAGGAAAAATTCAAGAGATGCTAACGATCGAAGGGAAGTCGATTTCAGTCAAATTTAGTATTTTAGAAGAAACAGCACGTCCGATGGAACAGGTACCATCAACGACTGAGCATCTGGTGGAGAAGAGTGAAGTGAGCGTGGTCCTCAAATTCGTAAAACATTGTCAAACAGCCTGAAAACAGACCAGCCTTCTCCAGAGCTTGCGAATAGATGAAAATCGGAAAAACTTGCGTCAGTGCCGACAGCAAACCACTGAAACTGTCAGTTAGCGGACACTAGTTGGTTTCCGATCCATAGCTGCGGTTTTATTCGGTGAAAGGGTCGTCACTTGGAAAAAATTCATTCAACCGTACATTCCTGCATCGTTTGATGGTGCACTTCCAGAACCATCCGGAAGAAGGGGATCTTTTCGGGAATTATCGAGGTTACAGCTGTGCGAAATGTTGTGAACACTTTCTGAGTAACTGCTTCCAAGCCATCGAGAGAGAATCGCCTGGAAGAACGCTGAATCGCACAGCGCAACTATCGAAAGATAAACAAACTTTGACGTTTAACATTTTGTAGGCAACATTGCCGCCATAAATGCTGCCATAAATCTGAACGGATTGGGATCAAGCAAAATGGATTTAGATAAATACAATACAGTCTGCAAGTTTTCTTCATAATAGCCAATTCAAAACCTTGTGAATTTTTTGACTATATGTTTAGTATTACTTCTGCGTGAAGTCAACGATTTACATAGTTGAAGATGCTAATTTCGAATAACTGACCGAAGTGGTAATTTTTATACGATAGATGAGGAGGAGATGAATGTATAGAATTGATAGTTCTGTTTAGATTGCGGCAGTGTGAAAATTGCATATACAGGGTGCGTGACGAATTTTTGCAGTAAATGGCATATTTGAGAAAAAATACACCAGTTAGTTATTCTAGCAATGAATTTTGTGCGATTTGTTTTCTTTCGCAACATATGGAAGTTGTAAGTAAATTTATTCAAAAAAATTGCCTTCCCTTTCGACGACTGTAGTTAGACGCTTCCGGAAACTGTAGTATGCACGTTTTAAATGTTTCGATCCATAGATGTCATCACTGCATTGATTTTAGCTTTTAGCGACTTAAGTGTGGTGTGAGGGGTTCTATTGGTATCCCGTTGGACGACGCTCTATACAAAATAATCCAACGGATTGATATCGGGACTGCTTGGGGGCCAAATTTCTTCCTCCCAAATTTACGAAATATTTTCCGTAAGTCATTTCTGTGCTTTATTAGCAGTATGAGCAGGTGCTCCGTCTTATCACTTTCCCAAGCCTTTCTTAATATTATACACTGTTCTTTCAGACACATTTACCTACCGAATTATTCCTTTCATGCATACTCCGGCGCGCAACAAAGCGACAACGGCTGACAGATTGCTCTCTTGTTTCGACATCTTTACGTTTACTCAACATTGTTTGTTTAAATCTTACACCTAACAGTATAAGCTATCCAGTGCTGCCAAATATATCTAAATCATGATGCACAAGCTTGAGAAATTACTATTTGAAATTTACTGCAAAAATTCGTCACGCACCCTGTAGAAGAGTAGATAGCGAGCTAGGACAACTTTTAAGGAAGGTACAAATCGGTTTTATCATCTCTCTTTACCAAATTCCCCCTTTGGAGAGGGATGGTGAGGGGTGTCCTCCCCCCCACCACCACTGGCAAAAAGAGAGATCGATTATGATTACTGGGTTTGGGATAAACGCTTATTTCATGAAAGCAATGATACAATTATCATTTGTACATTTTAGAAAAGTTTTATTATGGAAAATTAGAAAACTATTCATTTTGTAATGTAATATCCTATCGATTGGCGTATTTGGATTTTAATTTCATCTATAAATGACAAAGTTACAAGCGTTCAAAACCTAACACTATTTCAGCACACATATTTTTTGATTTGCACCCCAGTATAGTCTACAAAGACGTAGTTCTACCTCAAAAAAAGTCGGTGATCACCCTCCATTTGAACAATTTTGTTGAAGACGGAAGCTTTCTACTTAGTTCATCTGAGGGCAAACAATTCAAAATGAATGTCACACTAGCGCTACATGCTGAGTTATTTCTGAGCTGATCTCTTTACTTTAGGATAAGTCTTGTCCAAATGAACAACTTTGCCGAAGATGGAAACCTTCTATCTAGTCCATATGTTAAGATAAGGTAAACAATGAAAAAATAGTATCACACTAGCATCACCTGGTGAGCTATTTCTGAACTAAACTTTTTACCTTAGGATAGGTCCTGTCCATCTGACTAACTTTACCGAAGACGGAGACCTTCTATCTAGTCCATGTGTTAAGTTAGGACAATCAATGAAACATGAATGTCGCACTAGCGCCGCCTGGTGAGTAAATTCTGAACTAGACTCTGTTCCTTATGATATATTCTGTCCATTTGAACAACTTTACTAAAGACGAATCTGTAGATAGCGCTACACAGCAAAAAAAAATTAATATCACATCAAATTGGATGCACTTCAATCGTATCGAAAATATATTGTAATATTACTTGCCGAAAAGCACAAAATTATCATTAATACAGTACATGAACTTACATTACGTTGCTTTTACAAATGTTTGTATGACCATAACAATTACATGAGATTTTTGACATGACTGAAGTGCATCCTCTTGGATGTAATATTTAAATTTATTTGTTGCTGTGTATATAACAAGCTGAACATTGCACCTAACACCTAACGCTAACACCTCCTATAAAGCGGCGCCGGTGGTGTAGTGGTAAGCGTGATTACCTCTCACCCCAGCAGGCATGGGTTCAATCCCAGTTGGCGCCGCCGGGATGTTCCCGGTTCATGAGTTAATGGGTCGATAGGTGTAGGGCCCAGGTGTGGGAGCTGCCTCCCCAGACAACCAGAAGTCGTATAACAATGTGCAGACAGTATCGTAAATTGCAACAGTTTAAGTCAAACTCGCATATAAGAATGGCATGCATCGCATTATGTTTAAGTTAAATCGTACAGAATGCAAATTTCCGACCTATAAGCGATGATTCATTTTTATATCGTACTGTATCACAAATCAAATCGGATTTAATCGTAAGACTTTCCAAAGTGAATTTGTTATTGCAGATTAAATTGTATATGAAGTTAAATCTACTCGTTTAAAATTAAATTAAAATTTGCACGTATATGGCCTCCACTTTTGTACGAATAAGCCATTTCTTTGTATTCTATACGATTTGTTGGTTTATATATATGTTTGTATATCCTGAAAACAACTTTGAATATCCGTGCATTCTGGTTGTCTGGGTCCCTGGCGTTGGTAGCATTGGTGCTCAGTACAACAAACAAACAGGAAAACAAATCGAAGGAAAAAAAAACACCTCCTATAGAGCATTGAAAGATGTTGCTAACATGAAAAGTGAAATATTCAAGTGCTTAATCAATAAAAGATGGTCTGAAGCCTGTTTTACGACACAGGGCTGGAAAGCACCTCAGAGCGTTAGCAAAGCAACTTTGTGCATGCATCTCACAACACTCGATGAAGAGTGTGTGGTTCTCCCATTTGCTTCGCACACTCTTTTCCAACTAATCAATGATAATGCGATCCGCACAATGAGCGGTACACTCCGTGTGGCGCCGGGAGCGAATATAATACAACCCTGTTGAACTCTTTGCAGAATTTGCTTACCACGACTGCATGCATAGGAGATGAAGAAGGGCATAACGAAGAAGAATTTTGTTTTTTTTTTCTGGGTTTCCCATTTGCAACCCTACACTGAGTGGCGCTCTTTGCGTCGGAGCCGTCGGAGCGATGGCTACACATTGAGCTTTCGTTATTTTTGGGTGTGTTTCCGTCTTCTCTTCTCCGCTGCTTTACACTTGTGCAGGGTGAAAGACAAGCAAACTTTGTGTTTGCTTGATTCTCACTTTGTTTATTTCAGAAAAGCAGTAAATTGCGCACACTGAGTGATCAGATGACAGCCCTGATGACAAGTGCGGGAAAGAGGTAACATTTTAACATAAAGTGAGTTAACCATATCGATTAACTTGTTTGTAACAGGTGAAGAAGTGTCACACATATTTATATTGAAATATCCCATCAATACGAAATGAGATTGAGTAGCACTGATTTCCAGGGCAATCTTTAAATTACTGTTCAGTTTAGAAACCCTTACATATGGAAGCCTATAGACAATGCCACTCAAAAGCTTTGAATGAACTAATTTAACAAAACGATAATCAATCTCATCACCAGCATCAGAGTTAGCAATTTTGTAGTCATCTAACACAAGAGATTTATTTGTTATAGAAGACTTTAATCAATACTCAACAATCCCCAGTACAGCTAGCTTTGAGTTCTGAAAGAAGGTTCTGTAATAATCAATATTTCTAACAATGCTGCGAACATTACGGAAGGCATTCTTTATGTAGTTTCGAGCGGCTTTCTCAATAAATTGTTTCATGATCGTATCGGAAATACAACGTGAATTAACCAATTCATATATGTACGTCATCGGGCCGTTCCTCAGAACTGATCATCATCTCAACATTTGTAAGAAATGTGTAAAGCTCACTGGTCCATTCCCGTTTTTTGATTTGAATTCGCGAACCTGAACGCCTTCGGGCCAGTAGATGGAATCGCTGAAAATACCAACCAGATCGTCAGCTACCGAGATGAAGATTTGCTCATCGGTGTTTTTATCTAGCTAACTTGGCTCAGCGAAGTGTAGAATTCTTCACGTTCGATATCTTTTTATGTATTTATTTTATTTATTTTATTTATTTATTTCGTCAACCAACGTAGACTAGTACAACTTTCTTGTCTTTTCTTTTATGAGTTGTTATTTCTTATGGAATAAAAATATTGCTTTAGTTTATGCCGAGACATTGTAAAGTCAATGGTTTCGCAATGTTTATTGTAAGAGGCCATCATGCGGTTTAATGGCCCATATTTTGCATAATTTGTGCGATGATGTTTTATGGCAAATAAATTTCGATTTCGGAGTTGCCGAGTGGGTGCATGGAAATTTAATTTTGATAAAAGTTCTGTTGAGTCAATTCGCTGCGAAACGATATCATTTACAAATGAAACCATTGCATATTCACGACGCTCTTTTAATGTTTGTATGTTTATAAGCATGCAGCGTGCTTCATATGATGGAAGAGGAAATGAAGTCCAACCTAATTTACGAAGAGCGTACAATAGAAATTGTTTTTGTACTGATTCTAATCTTTCTTCGTGCGTGATTGAAAATGGAGACCATACAATGCTGCAATATTCCAGTATTGACCTCACATAGGCAATATATAGTGTTTTAATTGTGTAAGGGTCCTGAAAGTTATAGCAAAAGCGCTTGATAAAGCCTAGCATGTTATTTGCCCTGTGAATAATTGTATTGTAATGGTCTATGAAAGTTAGCTTAGAGTCTAAGATAATTCCTAAATCCCTAACTCTTTCACATTTGTCTACAGTTTGATTTCCTAATGCAATTGAAATGTTTGAAGTTGTTCTTTTTCTACTAAATGATATTAAGTTACATTTTTTTACATTCAATTCTAGTAGACTTTTTTTGCACCATATGTAGAATATGTGTATTTCATTCCGGAATATATTGATGTCTTCTTCATTTCTTATTTCCAAAAAGAGCTTCATGTCGTCGGCATAAATAAGCAATTTAAGTTTTTTGAGAATGTAAGATATGTCGTTTACGTATAGAATAAAAAGGAGAGGTCCCAAATGAGAGCCTTGGGGGACGCCTGAAGTGACTTGAATTGGGCTCGTTGAATTTAATTATTTGTTGGCGGTTAGTTAAATATGATTCAAGCCATTTCAGGAGCCCTGACTTAATTCCAATTTTTTGCAGTTTAAAGAGTAACATTGGTATGTCAATGCGGTCAAAATGCCTTGCTAAAGTCTGTATAGAGAGCTTCTACGTGGCTTCCATTATCCATTGCATTCAATGAATAGTCTATAAATTCAAGTAAGTTGGTCGAGGTCGAACGACCCTTGAAAAAGCCGTGTTGCATGTCAGTAATTCTATTTTTGATTTGGAGAAATAATTTTTCGTTGATAATTGACTCGAAAAGCTTAGGAATGCAAGAGATAATGGCTATACCACGATAATTACGTACGTCAGATTTTCGACCAGATTTAAAGATAGGTACTAGAAATGAGCTTTTCCAAATTTTAGTGAAGGTTCCGGATTCCAGGGACATATTAAAAAGCCAAAACAATGGAGCAGTGAGTTCCATTGCTAGACATTTAATAAATACTGGAGGAATTCCGTCAGGTCCAGGACCTTTTGAGGCATCTAATTTTTTTAAAGCTTGCAAAATGTCCTGCACTTGAAGTTGATCGAGGCCAATGTCCCTTGAAAATTCTGGATAAAATGCAAAATAATCGCGGTCACGATCTTCTTCAGAAAATGTCGTATAAATTTCATGAAAAAATTTTGCGAATAGATTACAGTTTTTTTCCGAACTATCACCGACATTTTCGTCTAGATGCATTATTTAAGGAAAATCGTCAGATTTTAATTTCGTTTTTACGTAATAAAAGAAGTTCTTCGGACAGGACTTTATTCCACGTTCAGTTTTTGCATTATATTCTTCAAATGCAGTACTGATAGCTAAATTTAGTTGATCACATGGATCCAAATAAATTAATAAATTATTACTACTATTGTGTTTTTTATAAATTTTATGTGCTTTTTGCTTCCGATTTTTCAAGTTTTTTATTTGTCTGTTAAACCAGACTGGATTTTGTGTGTTTCTGTTACGTCTTTTTTTCTTCAAAGGTATTTCTTCCGAAATTATTTCTGTTAAAATTTTGTAGAACACGTCTATACCTATTTCAACATTTCCTACATTCCTTAAAATTAATTGCCAATTGACACTGTTTAATTTAAATTTTATTTTTTCGTAGTCTGCTAATTTGTATTCAAAGACTTCTTCGTATTCGCAGTCGTTGGGTCTTTGGTTTTCATGCATAAATAAAGAATATTCGATTGCTGTGTGAAACGCTTCATTTTTCCACAGTGGATTTAATGATTCGGTCACACAGAAATCTTCATAAATATTCGTTAGTAAAAAGTCCAAATAGCAATTTTGTTGGTTTTTGATGTGGTTAATTTGGTTCAGTCCTAAATTAGCAGTTTTGTCAAAAATGAACTGCAACGTTTCATTATCCCCAACGACTGGGAGTAAGATACATTCATTTTCAGAGTCCAGAATGAAGTCAGCATGGCGTTGATTAAAGTCTCCATAGATGTGAACTTTAACCTCAGGAGGAAGGTCAGATAGAATTTGTTCAGCACTTTGGAAGAAGGCTTCATGAGTGCTTTTATGAGCATGGTGGAAAATACACTGAGGCGAACACGTGCGTTTCACCGGCTATGTGTGATTTTACAAAAAATATGCTCAATTTCTGTAAATTTTGGTGTAAAGATAATTTCTGAGTTAAAATTGGCCGAAAGAGCTATAAGAACTCCACCACCTGACTTCTTCTGTGTTGCATGAAAATTTCTCTCGTCTCTGAATACATTAAAGGCATTTTCAAAGATTTCTTCACTTTTTACGCTTTCGTCCCAGCTTGTTTCAGTTGCCAGAATGACCGAAAAGGATGAGCATAATAAATGTTGATAAATTTCCTTCATTTTAGCTGGGCTTTTCATGCGATTGAAATTTTGACAATAAATCAAAATTTCAGTCGCATTCTGTCTGTGTGAAGAAATTTTTGGAAATACGTCGGTTGATAAAGTATGGTCATTGTTATTATTAGTTACCTCAGTCTCATGCCGAGCATCGTTATATAGAAATAATGAGTCTTCCTCAAGGTGCGTCAGCGGCGTTGAAAATTTACAGGATTGTAAAATTTGAAGGCGGCCTCCCTAGTAGATTGTAGCCGTTGCGTGCGTTCACTGGTAGGATTGCAGGTCTGCCAAGGCGTCGTTTCGAGTAATTCCAAGTTCTTCATGGACGTCCAGGAAAATTTCGTGCAGGAGATTTCTGTCTTTTGGTAGTCCTTCAGCTGCTAGCATTAGAATAGCACTGGTTTTGGTGATTCCGCGAATACATGTTGATGATGGCTGGTCATGCAGGAAGGAGAGGTAGGTCCGAACAATGTCCATAGTTTTCGGGTCCCTTAGACGCGCCTTCAGGAAGCGTTGGTCGCCAGTTACGGACTGCTCAGTAAGTCTCACTATTGGCGAACGCATGGGGTCCGGAAGAGGAGGGTGTTCTCGCTCAGTTGGTTTTTCAGTTCGATAAGGGTTAATAGTTTCCCCCTTTTCGAAATTAATGAAATTTAGTCCGCTTTCTTTGGGTGGCCGAGAAAAATGTATTCGTGCAGCAGCCAAAAGTTCTTTATCCAAAGGTAATGCAGTGCTGTATTCATGGATGTCTATATGTGGGCTTCGTGGTCGTGCAGTTAGCGGCGTCACCCGTCGTTCAGGCGTAGTGTGAGTGCCACGAAGTGAGGATTCGAATCCCGTTCCAGCCGGTGCCACTTTTCGCAACCCGGAACTTTCCCTACTGGGTGTTGTGTGTTGCCCGTTGTCTAGTGTTAAGTATTCAGTCTGTACAACCTCTGGTTGTAGACGGTGTCAATTGTCTAAAACTTTTGGTAATGGTAAAATGTTCGAAAACAAATGATCAAAGTTTTCTTGATGCGACAATTTTGATCAAGTTAGCGCCATTTTGATCTTGTGAATGTGGCACGAGATCGAAGTGTGCTGTGCACGTGAACTAGCGCGATTTTTGTGTCCTCCCGTCATTTTTTTTCAACATTGTTCAATGTGAAATTTTTCTACATTTTGTCTCGAGTGATTTTCAACTACGGACTTGCAGTGGCAACGGGTCGGATGCGCGGTTTATCGAGTGTTGAAATAATGAAATTCCGAATTTGGGCCGAACGCGAGCGAAGGCCGGCAGCAAGAAAGAAGCACTCGCAGCAGTAGCACCACCGGGTGAAAAACTGCAGCCGGAATCAGAGGACTAACGCTGGAGGAGCACGAGGATATTTCCAGCTTCCCGTTGGCGCAGTGGAGCTCCCTTGAACGGCGAATAGATCCGGATCAAGCAGGAAGAAGAGAAGTCTTTTACCCACAGCCAAGGAAACGAAGCAAATAGTGTTTGTAGTGTGTTGATGTATCTGTGTGTAATGTGAACACCATAAACACATCTCAAGCTGCCTTTAGGTTCAATTGGCCAAACTTGGTGAGTTTTTTCCTTTTCGTTCATTTTATCTTTTCAATCCAGTAACGCTGGTAGATCACCTTTTCGTGTTGTGTTACTGGAACAAGATTTTCACCGAACTCTAGTCCTGAACAGGAGGGGAACAGGAGTTTTCAGTGAGCAGGGGAACACACTTTGGACCTTGTTATTTTTAATGTCTTGTTAATAGTGACAAGACTCGAGTATGTAGTTGTTGATGCTGCCATGGTGATTGTATTTGGTGAGCTTGTTCCAGTTAAAAACAACCCGTTTGTTTCCTGCCGGGATAACCTCAATCGCGCGTGATCTATTTTGCGAGTGCAAGAACATAGTTGAGTCTTGTGGGGGGAAAGGCATTAGGATTTATCCCAGGCTACTGTTGTAGAAAATCGTAATTGATAGATATTGGGCGGAACGCGTCGGAATGTTCAGAAAAGTAGGGCGCACGCTTGATCCAGTTTGGGATACATTGTTGACTGCTTTCGGGAACGTGATTTAACCAGGGCTTAAACAATCGTCACGTCGGTCATAGCTTGTTATGATAGCCTGAACAAATGATAAGACAATCTTATTAAAATGTTGTAATAATACCTCTGACCAAGGCAAAATGATTTGTATGGTTTTTATAAAACTTGACGATACCAATACTAATAAGGAAAGGAATTCCACATTTCCTTTTCCCAAGTCCTTTTCCTCTCCTTCCCTTCCCTGCCCTCTTCTCTTTTCAGAAAGCGAGTAATGGCGTTATAACCATATGCCATATAGGGCTAGGACAAGAGTTAGTGCTCAGGTCCCAACCGCTAGAAGAAAATAGAGCATCACTTAACCTTTTTAGACTAGATGCTCCCAACAACAAATAATTTATAAATAACAATACAACGGAACGTACGGTACGAGATGTCCACGTTTCATTTATTGGATTCTGAAGCATCGTGTTTAAATCTTGGATTTAAACAGGCCCGATGTTTCTAAATCATCTTGCCCCTCAAATGCTGCACAGTAGACATGGCCGTTTTGATATATTTTGCGCATCTATGATGTGCAACATATACCTACCAAATTGAAAAAAAAAAGTGATGGAGGTATATCTATCATTTTCCAGGATGCTTTCATGAACTGGCTGTGTTAGATTAGATTAGATTTTGATCTTGTATATGTGGCACCTAATTAACATAGCTCAACTTTTACGACAACAGCACTGCATGAAGCGAAGAACCTGCAGTTGAACGATTGTCCATTTTCAAAACAAATTCCCTTCAAAGTAGCATATTTGAGAAGACACTTAACGTTCGCCATTCCAACTTAATCCATTTCAAACTTTGACAATCGGACCAATATCTAAATCAAAGACCAAGAGAAACTTACTGTCCACGCTAATGACGCGGCCGACGGTCAACATTTCCAAAACTCTTCAAATATTTACATATGTAGAAACACTATCATTAGAGCCATCGATGCGACATTAGTGGCGGCTGAACTTTCCTGAAAATATAAATACATTATTTAATTTAAAAATGCGACTTTCTTCGTTTTCCTCTTCTTCCTCTGCTTCATTTCGAGAGGTGTCCGGTTGACTTTTCGATTGTGAATATTATGGTCGAATATGCACGCATGCGTACGACGACGACGACGACGACGACGACGCTTGTCGTTGGTTCAGAAATGAAGCGAAAAAGAAAGTGACTCAATAGCCCAAGCAACAGGCAGAAGTAGCAGGGTGCAGAGCAAAGTGACACACACCGAACGCACCCTCCTGATTCCGTCAATATTCGGGTCGTCGACACTTTCTACGGACGTCCCCGCGCTTCGATATCGGCCATCGCGACGCCACCGCGGCCGTCAGCAGGAGGAGGACATAACAACGCAATGCGTTGTTGTCCAGTTGATAACGGATGGTGCGGCGATGGCATACTAGGTGGCGAAGTGGTTGGCTTTCAATATAAATATAAATACGCAAATGCAATAAAGGAGATAGGCGATGGGCGCATGGAAGGGGTGAAAATATGCCACAGGAATGTGACAAGCGGACTTACGGGGCACATTGTATCCATTTTGGGGAAAAATTCCTTCTGGTAATGGGTTCATTGGGGGGACAGCAATTTCAAGGAGCGACTTAAAATTAGGCAATTAGATTCGCAAGTGTCACTTTCCCCTTGAGCATTACGCAACTCACTCACTTACAGCTTTACAGCGGCATTAATTCCTTACAACGACCTAGAATAAATTTGCACATTTCTCTTTTTATTACCTAACAAAAGGCAAGACAGACGAAACTCGCTTCACCGTCTGGTAGTAAATTTTACAGCCGGAACAATAGCCCCGCATCCAAACTCTTAGGCAACAACGTGCGCAGTTTCCGGTAACAACCGAAAGATCATCATGTTGGTGCTCACCCATGTTTGTCACTTCCAACGTTTGATGTGTTTGGGTGGGTTGTCTCCGTCCCGTGCACTTTAAAAATATGTATGCGTGGGCTTCACCTTTTGTAAGCACGAATGATGAAAGAACTCATTGTCCCCTGAAGACCAGAGCGACCACAGTGAAAAGCGAAAGTTTTAACGGTGCGAAAATCCATACGTGCGTTACCAAACCCTCCAAATTTCTAATCCACTTCCAAAATCAGATTAAATAGCACTTTGGCGACCCACGTCCACGCATTTGATCTTGGCCCAGCAGATTCGCCGATTTCTTCACATATCCGATGAAATAACTCCTAACCAAACATGCCGTTTTCTATTGACCGTATCATCACTCAGCAACGACGACAAAGACGACGACGACAAGGTAAACATCATCATCATCGCAAAGCGGTGGGCAATTATGGCTTTTTACACACGCGAAGAGGGCATCATTTCACTTTCGTTTCGAACCTTATGGACCTGAACCAACATCAGCGCTTAGTTGAATCGAAAGAGTTTCAATCACTTCGGCTTCAAACAACCAACCGACCGATTGACGACGAAGATGTACTTTACCAACCAGCCAACAACTAACGCGATAAAAGCGAAATAAAATATCAAATATTATCAAGCTCAGCTCATGGGGGGCGTCTGGTACTAGAGTATAGATGTCTGTTATTGTTTGATCGGTGAGTTGCACAAATAGCCTTATTTGTATTATATTACCCAGTACACAGCCTAATCTCATCCGCTTTGCGTTCGTTAGCTTTTCTCAGTTTGCTAGTTCCCGTGCTACTGGTGTCGTTTTTTTGTCGGGCTTGTAATTACCCTCCATTTGGTGGTGGAGCGATTATGTGAACATCCCAACAGGTGAACATGCTATAAAATTGCAATTTGTTTAATACCACTCCACTCATGCTCATGTCTTAATCATGCTGTAGTAATTTTAAAACAATCGTTGGCTGTGGAAAATGTTTCAATTGAGGAGTGATTTTTTGATAGAGTTTTAATTAAATATCATGGGGAGCCCAACCAAACAGTCACATGATCAATTAAAACATCAATTCAATGGACAGTGGACGGGAGATTTTCAAAATCGTAAAATGATTTTATCGGCAGATTATGCAGACCTTGAGGTGATTCATTGTAGAGCCATTTATCGAATTAAAATTCGCAAACTCGCAAATTTACAAGGAAAATTTAAAGTCTGCTCAATTTAGAATTTGGCCGCACAAAAAAGGTCATTTCTCCAAGCGGAATTAAAGTACAAAAACCGCTTAAGGTATCATTCTGTAGGATTTTTATTTAGCAAAATGCAACAAAATTTCAGCTTTTTGTATTCGAACTTTTCGCGGAATACCTCTCATCATGTCTTGCACAGTATTACTGTCAACCTCATCTACCATCCTTTTCCACCACTTCTCCAAATCAGATGGTGTTATGATTGTTTTGCCACATTTCTTCAATTTGCGCCCAAAATTTTTCAATGGGACGAAAATCTGGAATACTAGAATAACAGCGGATGCAGCCAATTGAAAACGCACTGACTAGGATTTAGGTGCTCCACGGTGCTACCAATCGGTTGAATGTGGTGGCTAGTGGTAGTGAACCGATTCGCCGCGGTCACTCACTACTACACACGAACTGCACGGAGAAGGAGAGAGTTTCTCGTCGAAGAATGTGGGAAGTAGGATTAGGATATAGAAATGTAAATACAGTCAGGAATCCTTATTGCCGGGGTAACGGGGGCGTGAATAAGGAACCGCGAATAAGGATACCCACAGCTTATGGGATTTTCACTAATGGGGGCTGTAGTGGATTATCTCATTTGTTTCAATACATAAAGCTATACTGTCTTCGACAAAGTTGCTGTACTGGGTTAGACCAACAAGCCTGTGCCATTGGATTCGGGTTACATTGAGAACTACGCCGCTAGAGGCGCTTCACTTTTATGTTACTTATGACTGGCGCTATAATATATGGATCATATTTCCAACATAGAATATTTCGTGATCCTGACCATATAGAAAGTTCCTGTCTTGAGCAAAGTTGTTCAGGTGACCAAGTCCTTTCGGATGGTGGCCATATTAGTTCAGAACTCTCTCACTACGCAGCGCTAGTGTGCATGTGCAATTCCTATATAAACTGTATCTCGAGAGCCTGGCCATATAGAAAGTTGCTGTTTTCAGCAAAGTTGTGCAGGTGATCAAGTCCTTTTGGATGGTGGCCATATTAGTTCAGAACTCTCTCACTACGCAGCGCTAGTGTGCATGTGCAATTCCTATATAAACTATATCTCGAGAGCCTGGCCATATAGAAAGTTGCTGTTTTCAGCAAAGTTGTGCAGGTGATCAAGTCCTTTTGGATGGTGGCCATATTAGTTCAGAACTCTCTCACTACGCAGCGCTAGTGTGCATGTGCAATTCCTATATAAACTGTATCTCGAGAGCCTGGCCATATAGAAAGTTGCTGTTTTCAGCAAAGTTGTGCAGGTGATCAAGTCATTTTGTATTGGATGGTGGCCATATTAGTTCAGAACTCTCTCACTACGCAGCGCTAGTGTGCATGTGCAATTCTTATATAAACTGTATCTCGAGAGCCTGGCCATATAGAAAGTTGCTGTTTTCAGCAAAGTTGTGCAGGTGATCAAGTCCTTTTGGATGGTGGCCATATTAGTTCAGAACTCTCTCACTACGCAGCGCTAGTGTGCATGTGCAATTCCTATATAAACTGTATCTCGAGAGCCTGGCCATATAGAAAGTTGCTGTTTTCAGCAAAGTTGTGCAGGTGATCAAGTCCTTTTGGATGGTGGCCATATTAGTTCAGAACTCTCTCACTACGCAGCGCTAGTGTGCATGTGCAATTCCTATATAAACTATATCTCGAGAGCCTGGCCATATAGAAAGTTGCTGTTTTCAGCAAAGTTGTGCAGGTGATCAAGTCCTTTTGGATGGTGGCCATATTAGTTCAGAACTCTCTCACTACGCAGCGCTAGTGTGCATGTGCAATTCCTATATAAACTGTATCTCGAGAGCCTGGCCATATAGAAAGTTGCTGTTTTCAGCAAAGTTGTGCAGGTGATCAAGTCCTTTTGGATGGTGGCCATATTAGTTCAGAACTCTCTCACTACGCAGCGCTAGTGTGCATGTGCAATTCCTATATAAACTGTATCTCGAGAGCCTGGCCATATAGAAAGTTGCTGTTTTCAGCAAAGTTGTGCAGGTGATCAAGTCCTTTTGTATTGGATGGTGGCCATATTAGTTCAGAACTCTCTCACTACGTAGCGCTAGTGTGCATGTGCAATTCTTATATAAACTGTATCTCGAGAGCCTGGCCATATAGAAAGTTGCTGTTTTGAGCAAAGTTGTGCAGGTGCGCAAGTCCTTTCGGATGATGTTCATATTAGTTCAGAACATGCTCACTACGCGGCGCTAGTGTGCAAGTAAATTTCCTGTATAAGCTGTATCTCGAGAACCTGGCCATATAGAAGGTTACTGTCTTGAGAAAAGTTGTTCAGGTCACTAAGTCCTTTCGGATGATGGTCATATTATTTCATAACCCTCACACTACGCGGCGCTAGTGTGTACATGAACTTTCTTAATATGTTATGACTCCAAAGCTTGTACATATAAGATGTTGCTGTGCAATGTGAGAACAGGAACCGGAAAAAGGATGATGTGTAGAGGCCGAAAATCGATGTCAGATGCCATTTTGGAATCCAATATGGCGGCCATCGGTTCAAGAAAAACTGTCAAATACCGTACAATATGGATATTTTTGGAAAGGGGATGACGTGTAGAGGCTGGAAATCGTTGCCAGACGTCATTTTGGAATCCAAGATGGTGGCCATCGGGTCAAGAAAAACTGTCAAATACCCTATAATACGGGTATTTCCGGAAAGGGAACGACGTGTAGAGGCCGGAAATCGATGCCAGTCGCCATTTTGGAATCCAAGATGGTGATCATCGGGTCAAGAAAAACTGTCAAATACCCTACAATATGGGTATTTCCGGATAGGGAACGACGTGTAGAGGCCGGCCATTTTGGAATCCAAGATGGTTGCAGTTGTTGTTGTTGCCTGCTTTGATAAAATTTACACAAAAATCAATTTTACGGATGTTCCGGATCTTCTCACGGACCATCTGGTGACTACTCAGAGCCATTGAACAGCAAATATCTAAAATCACCATTTTACTACATTTCACGTAGTTGCAGAGCAAAATCAAGGCCTACTTTAATCAAATTTGCGCAGCAATACATTTTATGGGTGTTCCGGATCTTTCGGCGAGCCACTTGGAGCCAGTGAACAGCTAATATATTAAAAAAATCATAATATTACTACATTATATACAGTTGCAATTAAAAATCAAGGCATACTTTAATGAAATTTACTTAGCAACCAATTTTACGGATGTTCCAGATCTTTCGGTGGGTCATCTGGTGACCATTTGGAGCCAATGACCAGCTAATATTTCAGAAATCACAATTTTACTGTATTCCATATAATCGCGGAGGAAAATCAAGGCCTACTTTGATCAAATTTACACAGCAATCAATTTACGGATGTTCTGTATCTACCAGCGGACCATCTGGTGATAACTCGGAGCCATTGAACAGCTAACATATCAAAAATCACCATTTTACAACATTTCTCATTGTTGCAGAGAAAATCAAGGCCTACTTTGATCGAATTTATGTATCACTAAATTTTACGGATGTTTCGGATCTTCTGGCAGATCACCTGGTGACCACTTGGAGCCATTGAAATGCTTATATATCTAAAATCATTAATTTACTACATTTCATATAGTTGCAGAGAATAATCAAGGCCTACTTTGATCAAAAATACATAATAATCCAGATTAAGGTTGATCCAGGTCATCGGAAGGCCTTCCGGTGGACGCTCAGTATTTAGAACCAGGTTATGGGTTGATTTTGTTAAAATACTAATCAGCACTACCCATAGATGCCTGTTGCTGTGGATTTTCAGCACCACCTTGTTGTAGACGACTGGTACCTTTTCTCCCCCCGATGGCCTCTCGGAAACTCGGAATAAAACCGGAACCACTTGGCCATTTTTTTCCAATTTTTAGTAGACCATAATTTCGAACATTTTTCTACTCACTGTGAAAATTTCAACCAATTTCATGGTTAAACAAAAAAGTTATACCTATGCAAACATTGCTATTCGTATACCTGTTCGTAAAAATAAAAACTGCACAAGCGCAGAAGTAAAGCAGGTGGTGTTCGTTTGAAACGCTAATAACTTTTCGGGGGTAACTCGGATTCACATCCGATCTTCAGCCAAGATGTTCCCAATACTCCAAAAGTGATACATTTTGTACACGAAGAAAATCGACCCACTACAGCGCCACCTAGAGCCGCGAATGTGAAAGTGGCTCGCTCCCCCATACATTTTGTCGATTTTCCCCATACAAATTTCAAGCCGTTTGAGCGAGGGGTTCCCGTGAACCAAATGACTTCAAATTTTGACAGGGTGATTCTGACCCCCCAAACTACCATTCCAGAGGGTAGCGTTTGAAATTCCAGACTTTGACTTTTTTTTCCATATAACGCTGAAACACTCTAGTGACCATGGAAAACATGTTGCCGCCATATTGGATTCCAAAATAGCGTCTGGAATCTATATCTGGCCTCTACACGTCGTCCATTTTCGGAAATTCCCAAATTGTAGTGTATTTGACAGTTTTTCTTAAACTGATGGCCACCATCTTGGATCCCAAAATGTCGTCTGGCATATATTTCCGGCCTCTACACGTCGTTTCCTTCCAAAAATATCCATATTGTAGGGTATTTGACAGTTTTTCTTGAACCTATGGTCGCCATCTTGGATTCCAAAATGGCATCTGACATCGATTTCCGGTCTCTACACGTCATCTCCTATCCGAAAATACCCATGTTGTTGGGTATTTTACAGTTTTTCTTGAAACGATGGCAACCATCTTGGATTCCAAAATGGCGTCTGACATCGATTTTCGGTCTCTACACGTCGTTCCTTCTCCGGAAATACCCATATTGTAGGGTATTTGACAGTTTTTCTTGACCCGATGGTCGCCATCCTGGATTCCAAAATGGCGTCTGGCATCGATTTCTGGCCTCTACACGTCGTTCCCTCTCTGGAAATACCCGTATTATAGGGTATTTGACAGTTTTTCTTGACCCTATGGCCGCCATCTTGGATTCCAAAATGACGTCTGGCATCGATTTCCGGCCTCTACACGTCGTCCCCTTTCCAAAAATATCCATATTGTAGGGTATTTGACAGTTTTTCATGAACCTATGGTCGCCATCTTGGATTCCAAAATGACGTCTGGTATCGATTTCCGGCCTCTACACGTCGTCCTCTTTCCAAAAATATCAATATTGTAGGGTATTTGACAGTTTTTCTTGAACCGATGGCTGCCATCTTGGATTCCAAAATGGCATCTGACATCGATTTCTGGCCTCTACACGTCATCCCTTTTCCGGTTCCTGTTCTCACATTGCACAGCAACATCTTATATGGACAAGCTTTGGAGACATAACATATTAAGAAGTTCATGTGTACACTAGCGCCGCGTAGTGTGAGAGTTCTGAAATAATATGGCGATCATCCGAAAGGACTTAATCATCTGAACAACTTTGCTGAAGACAGTAACCTTCTATATGGCCAGGTTCTCGAGATACAGCTTATACAGGAAATTTACTTGCTCACTAGCGCCGCGTAGTGAGCGTGTTTTGAACTAATATGACCATCATCCGAAAGGACTTGATCACCTGCACAACTTTGCTCAGAACAGCAACTTTCTATATGGCCAGGCTCTCGAAATACAGTTTATATAAGAATTGCACATGCACACTAGCGCTGCGTAGTGAGAGAGTTCTGAACTAATATGGCCACCATCCAAAAGGACTTGATCACCTGCCCAACTTTGCTGAAGACAGTAACTTTCTATATGGTCAGGATCACGAAATATTCTATGCTGGAAATATGATCCATATATTATAGCGCCCGTCATAAGTAACATAAAAGTGAAGCGCCTCTAGCGGCGTAGTTCTCAATTTACCCCAAATCCAATGGCACAGGCTTGTTGGTCTAACCCAGTACAGCAACTTTGTCGAAGACAGTATAGCTTTATGTATTGAAACAAATGAGATAATCCACTACAGCCCCCATTAGTGAAAATCCCATAAGCTGTGGGTATCCTTATTCGCGGATAGCCCGGCAATAAGGATCCGGCAATAAGAGATACCGGCAATAAGGAATCCGGCAATAAGGATTCCTGACTGTATAGGAAATAAGTTAGTCAAAAAAGTACACCGTCGCGAGTAGTCGACCGGAGGCGAACCCCGTACTAAATCATTTTGTTTAGTTATTAGTAAGAATAAATGTAGTGCTGTGGTTAATAAATCGATGTAGTGTTTAACTCGGTGTTTAGTGGAAATAAATTGTATTTTGTGTGGAAATTGGTGTACTGTTCTGTTTGCGAAGGAAGGTCTACGGATGACGGAAGGCAACAGGATAAAATAAGGAGGATAGAACGAACGTTCGCCGGGCAAGTAGAAATCAACATCAATCGGTTGGGACGGTCCCCGACACTGGGCAATTTGGTGGATTGATACTTCTCTCAATAAAATCGACATTATTCTGTTAATACCATTCTATGACACCGCGGCTGTAATGACATCTGGCTAATTCAGTGATTGAATGAACGGCAAAATTGTGTTCTGGAGACACTCCTCCTTGTAAAGTTGTCCATTTATAGTCGCTCCAGTGATGAAAACCGTTGTTTTCTTTCCGCAACTGCAGATGCCTTGCCAAATCATCAACTTGCGCGTGAATGTATCTGCAAACCCAACAAACAATTTGTGCTGATTAAGGGCTGAATAAGCTATTTTTTAGCTGAAGAAGCATATTTTTGTCTTAATAAGCTTTTATTCTGCTTCCAATGTTTGTTGGGAAGACAAATTTGAATTTATCCGGAGCATCCCACTTACGTTTAGCAAAGTAAATTTTTTGCCCGGGATTTGTTCAAAGTCCATTTTTACGTAAGTTTCATCGTCCATCAAAATACATCCGTTGTACTTGGTCAAAACTTGCTCGTACAGCTTCCTTGCATGGTTTTTGGCAACCAGGTTTTGTTTCAGCGTCCTGTTGGGATGTTTTCTGGCATGGTACGACCGGAAACCTTCTCGCATACAGATTCGCCGAACTGTACTGTGTGCCGCACTGAACCTTTTCGCCAAATCACGGCCGGAGATCCCAGGATTCTTTTGGACTGCCCTTATAACCCTCGCTCGTAGTTTTCGGTCATATGTTCTCATACTACTCATACTTCTACGTTTGTTTTGTTTTGCACGATCCAACGTTAGTGTTTCCCGGTAACGTTTAAGCACGGTATTTACAGTCGATTTTGGAAATTTGAGAGCCTTTGCGATCATTCCTCCTGACCACGTTGGATTTTGCACGTGTGTTTACAGAATTTTTTTCATAATTCAATTCCAAACAAGTTCACCCAACTTTCGGAAACTTACTAATGTTTTGACGTACACAGATTTACACAGATTTCAAAGTTGAATTCCATCCGGTCTCACCAAACGGTGTTTATTAAATCACCGCGTGGTGAGTGGTGATGTTCTCCAATACATAACGAAAGGCTGCCTGCAAGCAGCGAGCTGCAGCCCACATGAGGATCCATAGAAGCCGCACCGCTATTGATCGGAATCAGTAGCTCTTCGTGAGTCGCTGTGGGCCATCTATGTCAAGTGCGTCGAGAGTATCAAGAGTATAAACAGAGAGAAACCAGCTCAAGTTCCTATTCATACGCAAAACACAAGCTCCTGCTGCAGTTAACAAATATTTTATGTATTATACATATAAGATCACGTAGTCCCACGTCACCATTGCGTACAACCCCTTAGGTTTGTCCCTTGTAGTTTTTCATAAGAATACAACTTTAGACATCAAAGTGCACATGACATCAGAAATTTTTATGTGACAAAACAATGACAGACAAGTCTTGATAGTTTGTCTTTCCCTGTGCTTAGTTAAAAATATTTAAAAACGTTGTAAGATTTTTTTTTGATTATTGTTGTTGATTGGGATTAGGTTGTTATTGGGTTGAATCTGAGTGCAAAATTTCAAGGATTATCCCGGTGGCTGAGAACTGACAAGTGATTGATTGATGGAAGGTTAAAAGGAGGAGGGAAATAATAGGTAATGTGGGGAAAAGTGATCGTTGGAAATACAATGGGGGGTGGGGGCGGGGGGGGGGGGGTGTGTGGTGTGGTGGTGAGTTGTGCAAAGCAGAGATGTAATAGATTGGTGAAATTGAAGACATAAATACGCTAAGGATGGCATTATTATTATTATTATTATAGTCCATCTGACTTGATATTCTCAATGCAACACTTAAATCTAAATGTAGTCACTCATTAAAAATTAAAAATTGGCCGACAGCAAACGATGACGAAACCTGGAGGTCAGAGTCAAATAGATCAGAGGCTTCGTTGAATTGATGAATCATGGCGACAAAGGAACTGTTTGCAGCATAGTTGGTTGCATGTACTACTTCATGTAGCAAGGATCTCGGACGGAGTGTTCGGGTAGGAGCATACAGATTAATTTTGGCCAGTAACTCAGGGTCATCATATTCTGCGAGCAAAACTTTAGCAACGAAGACGACCTGCGATATGCTTCGTCGCTTAGCAAGAGTATCCAAACCCAGTAAATGACAGCGGTCAGCATACGGTGGTAAATTCAGCGGGTCACTCCATGGAAGATAGCGCAGTGCGTAACTGACGAATTTGCGTTGAACAGCTTCGAATTGTCCACTCCACACTGCTTGGTAGGGATTCCAGACAACACACGTGAAGTCCAGTAGTGAGCGTACCTATGAACAGTAAAGGGCATTAAAACACAGAGGATCACGAAATTCCTTATATATCTTGAACATGAATCCAAGCTGACGATTAGCTTTGTCGATCGTGGTTGAGAAGTGGTGAGTGTATGTGAGCTTTTCATCCAACATGACACCGAGGTCGTTAACATGATCGACACGCTGAACTGCAGTCCCAGCAACGTTGTAATCAAACAAAACGGCAGTCCTAGTTCGACGGAAACTAATAACGCAGCACTTTGAGACGCACAGGACCATAAAATTACATTCACACCAATCATTAAAGATTTCAAGAAGGTTTTGTAGTTCTAAACAGTCGGCATAGCCTCGAACGACTAGATAAATCTTCAAGTCATCGGCCTAAAACAATTTACCTCCACGTAGTAGAATAAACGTTACATCGTTCACAAATAAAGATAAGAGCAGTGGTCCCAAAGTGCTACCCTGTGGAACTCCTGATCTGTTCGAGAAACAGTACGATGAGAAGTTTCCAATGCATACAGTAACTTCACGTTGCGCGAGGTACGATCTTAGCCAGCTGCAGAAGGAAACAGAACATCCAATTTTTTCAAGCTTTGCTAGCAGTATGCTGATGAAGGAAGCAGTGGGTAAAAAGTGTACATAGAAGAAGAGTAGTTTTTTTTTTTTCCTTTGGTTTGTTTTTTCCGTCGATCTTGTTTTCCGTGCTGAGCACCAATGCTACCGACGTGCCAGGAAGGCAGCTCCCACACCTGGACCCTACCTATCGACCCATCAACTCATGAACCGGGGACCAACGGCTTTACTTCCCATCCGAAGGAAGGCGTGATCAGAGATGCTATGCCTCAGAACATCCCGGCGGCGCCGACTGGGATTGAACTCAGGCCTGCTGGGGTGAGAGGTAATCACGCTTACCACTACACCACCGGCACCGTTGAAGAAGAGTAGTTGTGAAAAGCCAATGTGGGTGAATGGGTTCAAATTGGGATAAAATAGCAATGAGTGAAATGTGATACCTAGGGTTACCTACGATTACGAATATATGATGTAAGACAGTAGATGCGATGTGATTGACGTAAAACCAGGTAATAGTAAATCGATAAATCTCTTGTGAACAGGTCTATGAGATGCCATGATTCAATGACGTACCCTAGTTTCTAGTGAAAGAAATGATCTCCATCACATCACTGAACATATCCACGAGCAATGACGAGGAACTGCATCCCAAACCCCATGATAAACAAGGAGCGGATGCATCCAACGAAACTTTTAAGCGCAAAAGAATCATTACCAACATAGGAAAAATACCAACACATTACACACAACTACACATATTAACTCGGAGCGTTTGGTACGGTACGTCCACGCATCCTTCCACCCCTGTAGATTCAAGAAATGTTCCCATTAATTTCCAATAATCATCTTTGCGGCAAATACAACGCAGTAGGCCTGGCCGTATTGATGTTTATATCATATCTCAGATATGCTGTAAACATCAATTAGACAAGAAAAATGATTAGACCTCATCTAACCTACCCAAGTAACCAACAAGCCTGTTAATCGCCCTTTTTGCTATATAAGGCTGCTATACGACTGATATAAAGTTCAGAAACCCTATATTTACCTTATATCGCAAAAAGGGCGATTATCGGGCAGTTGGGCTTGGTGGTTACTAGGGTAATCATTTTCCAGGATGCTTTCTCGTACTGGCTGCGTTTGTATTAGATTAGATTAGATTAGATTTAAAATAGCAAACGTTATAATTGAATAAATGGAATATCAATTTGAGTGTTTCACTTTAGCACTTTTACCTCCCAATAGAATAGATCAAACCCCATAAATACAACATATAGTTCTAGTTTTTCATTATTTCCAACTTTTGTCGCTCTAATCCAAGCAATACTGCGTACAACCAAATATTATGAATTAACAAAATGGTCCACTTTCCGAATTCCCATATGTTTCTGAAAAAATGCAACAGTGATACCCTCTCCTGGTGAGTTCTGCCTAAAGCCATTCGTGGAATTAGTATTTAAGCGTATAATCAATTCATAAGATTAGTAAAAACAAAAACCATATTGATCCACCGGGCATGTGAATAGAACCTTTGTTTCACAGTCTCATATCTTTTTTGATATTATTCCTAGATAGAAGAGGACTTTTTTTTCCTTGATTTGTTTTGTGTCGATCTTGTTTTCCGTGCTGAGCACCAAAGCTACCGACGCCAGGGAGGCAGCTCCCACACATGGACCCTACCTATCGACCCATCAACTCTTGAACCGAGGACCAACGGCTTTACTTCCCTTCCGAAGGAAGGCGTGATCAGAGATGTTATGCCTGGCCTGCTGGGGTGAGAGGTAATCAAGCTTACCACTACACCACAGGTGTTATACAGGTGAGATAGTTTGTGTGGATGGCTATCGGACGCAGACGGCAAGACGTATGAAATCCGATTTTAATACCTATGCTACGGTAGTAACAAAGGTAATAAGGAGGTAATCGCTCTATCTCCAACGCCAAACGTCAGATCGGTATGTCGGTTGTCTACAGGTAGATATTGATAAGATCTTTCCACTGTTAAAAATTAAATGTTGTTAGAGTGTTTCAAAAATCATTAACTAAAATTATTAATGCGCAGTTAGACGGGAATCCACAAGAATAATGAAGTAAAGGTAGAACTGGGTAAATAAAGAGACATTGCATTAACCTTTGCATGCCTAACGTCTACATTTGCATAGATTTCAAAATTCGATTAGATTTCTCAATCTTTTTCTTCGCAACAAGTTGCATTTTGTCGGAAACCTATCTGAAAACATTTGGGTGTATTAGAATATACTGACAACGGAGTTGCAACGCATTGGAAATTGGAGCTTGCTACCAGTGCTACCAAAAATAAGGATGTGTATTACTTATGTACAGTAATTAGTATTTAGCATTGCTAGCTTTTACGCTGGTAAAGCGTCAAGCGTGAAGTAAGGGGCACGGTAGCTCAAAAATGTGAATGTTTTATGGATTCTGTACCCGTCTTAGGCCGCGGCCGGAGTTGACGCGACCCATTCAAGAGAATCTTATTATTTTTTATTAACATCGCGTATGAGTAGAATTTAATGAAGGCATAAGCGCTTGTTCGTAGCTTTTTTGTCTCCAGGTTTAAAAGATCATCTGCAGTAGAGGCTTATTCTTGTGTAAAGGGCACCACCGTGGAGTTTGAGTTTTAATAAATCTCAGGTCCTATTATATTATTATTATATATTCAATGACAAATATTTAAAACAGGATCAAAACACAACTGGAAGAAGCAACGTAACATTGATTGATTTTCTCTAATGTATGTTCAACGTTTATATGACAGAGCAATTAACCATTTTATTTATCCATTCCCGGAGAGAAAATTCCGTTACTTGTTGATATATTTAATTGTATGTGTTCACGCCGAACGTGAACCGCATTTGATTAATAATATTTTGACCCCCATGGTCACCCCCGTGCCCATAGTGCAGAAAAGATTATCACTCTTACTCTCCAACTCGGCTATATACAGCACACAGCTGATGACGTCCATATGATGAGAAACAATAGTTTCATCGTCTGGGACATTTTCACACTTCTCACAAGCAGATCAAACCGGTCGCATAGGCACATACAGGGTAGAACGTACTGTGCTTTCTATAGCCTGAAATTAGATGTACCTCTTTCATCCTACCCCACTTCCACCGCAACAGAAGCAGCAGCAGCAATAGAACAGTTCGATAGTTGACCGCCGAACCAAACGGTCCATCGTCTACACAGACGGACTCTGTGTAGACCGCGCGCGCTCGCTCGCCTTGTTGGCGCCCACCTCTTGCCCACAGATCGGGAATGCGTGTAGTAACATAGCAATTGTAAATATTGTAAAATAAATATGGACTATTTTGTATTGTGAAGTTTGTGAAGAATGATTACTGCACCTCAGGCCCTGAGTATCGGCCAGCCTATCCCGGCGTCAACAGTATGCTTGTAAATACTCATTTAATAATCAGATTCGGAATATGAGTTATGGGGGAGCTTATTGTGTTCGTGAGTCCTCCGTTTAGGCTGGATTTATTGATTTAAATCTTTAAGTAGATTCTCAGCTCTTCGATGATGGAATTTTTTTAGAATAATACCATTACACTTTTTCAGCCTTCGTTCACATCATTGTAATGCATGATAACAAGTGCATGCAAACTGTTAACTGTCCAAATAACCTTGATTTTTCTGACTTTTGATCCATTATTAAAGTTTACCAATATTTATAAAAGCATTCCATATTGCGTTTAAAGATTCCATGGTGCATAATAAAGATTTTGTTTCAATTCCAATAAAATATCTAATAAATCAGTTAAATGTACTGAGGTTAACTAAAATCGAGCTTATTTGTATTTTGTAGTACCGTAAAACGAGGTATCTTTGATAATGTGGTTAACTTTGATAGTATTAAATAAAGAATAAATTTACTCGCTGTGCGTTTTCCAAATAAGAAACATTGATTCCATATTGTAGCTTAGGGTATTTCCGTTGATATTGTATATAGTTTTATATAGTATGCGTTACATATTTTACAAAAATATTAAAAAACCATTTTGGTGTTTTTCGTGCTTTTGAAAAAGCACGCAAACCATCACTTATGAAATGTTTTTTCCGATGCAGCCATCACAAATTCAATGTTGAATTATTATTGCTTTTAAAGTTTTCTGATTATATACTCATTCAAAGTTTCATATTTAAAGAACTAAATTGTTTGAGTTTCACTTATTTTTTTTTCTACATTCATCGAGCATAATCAAAGTAACCCCAAATCAAAATGCAGAAGTTAGGTCACAAAACTAAAAAAAAAATAGTGCAAATGCTTTAATTTTCGTTTAACATATTACTAACGAATTAACTCTTGGATCCTCAGTACTTGTTTTAAAAATATAAAATTTGAAAAACATTCATTGTCTTACGGTCCTTGTTTATATTACATTCATTATATTTTATATATTGCATGACTAGTAAATTATTTTTATTTCACATATTTAAAATCTCATTATATCATTGTAACTATAATTTTCATTTACAGAAGGTGTATCAAATATCAAATCATTGTTATTTACATTTATTTTATAATAATATAATATGATATCTATGGTTTTCAGAATTTTGATTACCCAGAGAATAAATTGAATATCACCATATGTTATTAAATTGTTTTACGTTTGCAGAGTTTTACTATTTCAAGAATTAATCATTGATGCCTATTTTTATAACTCTTGTATGCTCAAACAACCTCGATTATTTAGCAAATTGATTCTTTACTTAAATTGTGGATTCATTAAATTGGCAAAGTTGAGTTCAATCATACCATGCAATTAAAATATTCATATATAGCTTGAGTGTAAAGAATTTGAGTGACTAAAATCGAGGTTTTCTGTATTTTCCAGTGGCGTTTCCTTAACCTCGATCAACCTGTGCACCAACTATCAAAACATAAATAATAATCAATATATTGTTTGCAATAGATAGATATCGAGTAAACTAGAAGATTGAGTGTATTTTCAACCGATTCGAATATGAATATGGCATTAAATCTGGTTTTGAAAGTTGGTGCACAGGTAAATAGTGAGGTTACGGGACGCCGCTGGTATTTTGTTATATTTTCTGTGTTTTAAGGAAATACCTGCATTCATACATACATTTTGCATTTCACTACATATATTATATAAATTATACATTGCATGATATACTATTACCTTTAGCTTAATATTTCAGTTTACCCAAGCAAGTCATCGAAATTAATATGAAGCTGATGAAGCAGAAACATTAAATAATATTATGTTTATAATTATTAAGCAGGTTATTTCTCGTCATGTTAGTTATTCATCACAATTTTTAGCATTATTGTTAGTATCATTCGAGCAAAATATATTTATCCTATACATTTCAGTGTTGCATCCACCTGTTGTGAGCTGAGGAGGTGTAGAGCTGCATCTTATTATATGTAAAATACTTCTTCATTGCAGTAGCAACTATATTATCCATATAAATGTATTTCATTATGTCATATTTTAATGTTCTGATATATTTCATTTCTCCATTGCATATATTTTCATTATATAAATAAATACTGGGTTGGGAGGGAGCATCAGGGTATCATTCAAACTGAAGCTGGACGATGGTATGATTGACAGCCGAAGTCTAGGAGGGAATAAACACTATCATTTTCTTTATCCTACCGATTCGATTATGGTGGTGTGAATTCTACTCCAACAGTTTCAGGGCGATTGACGCGCCCTTCTTAACAAACCATCCAGTAGGAAGCTTAATAATTATTGCGAATTGTGTTATTCGATTTGTTGGAGCGTATCGTTGGAAGGAGATTCTTAAATTCCCGTGGATTTCGCGTAAGTGTTTCAGCTTACGGGTCCACCCCTCCGTTTTTGGCCCTTCATACAGCGATATAGTGAATTCAGATCGGTAGCTCAAATTGATCTTGCTATTAAGTGGAGCTGCATACAAGACAAGTCTTGAAAGGATGGTGGCTACCTTACATACATACATACATACATACAACCTATCTGAAAACATTTGGATCAATATATGATTCCGGAGTTATTCCGGTTCCCGTTGGGGTCATTTTTGGTCGGCATTCGGCTTTACTGTTCTGTAATAAGTATACACACGATGAACATCATGTTTTTTCTCTCCAATGATGTAATTTTACCAATGGCAGTTATACCGATGGTTTACGATCACATTGGGCATACCGAGCATGTTCCGGTGTCCCGGAGAAGTAGCCAATTTTCGACAAGAACCAAAACCCGTCGTGCGATATATCAAACTTCATGGTTTTTCAAAACTTGGCCGGTAATGACCTTATTGAAACCCCACAGTCAAATTAACCCTCCCGGATATGCTGCGGTGTCCTCGAGGAAGTGACAAATTCTTAGCTAGAACTAAAACCTGTCGTGCGACACATCAAGCTTCATAATTTTTCAGATCTCAGCCAGTTATCGTCAAATTGAGATCTCACGGTCATATTCACCATCCCGGGCATGTCTCAGTGCCCCCCATGGCAATGTACCAGCGCCCCAAAGAAAATGGTTTATTCTCGATTTGAACCAAAACCCGCCATACATCAAACTTCAAGATTTAACATAACTCTGTCAGTTTTGGTTTCATTGAGAGTCCACGATCACATAGGGGCTCTTGTGCATATTCCGGTGCCCCATGGAAGTGGAAAATTCCCAATTAGAACCACAACCTATCGTGTGATATATAACATTTTAATGGTCTTATAGAGAGTTCACAACACATTGGCCTTCCCGAATATGTTCCGGTGTCCTCGGGTAAGTGGCCGTTTCTCGACAAGAACCAAAACCCGTCGTGTGACATATCAAACTTCGGTAGACGAACGTAGAAAACCGGAAGAATTTAGTGTAAACAAAACCGCGAAAATTCACAAGGGGCGAACCCTTGTTTGAAATTAAGTGTTCGATGCTATGTTTGATGATGATGATGATGATGGTCCCACCTCTTACCCCTACAAAGGTTTGAGCTGGACGATTTATCTTTAAGATAATTGAATATGACATTTTAACCAGGTTGGCAAACAAAATCGAACTGGTTTCAGTTACAGATATAGATTCCTTCTAAAGTTTACAGTTGCTTCACAGCGATATAAATGTGGAAAAGCTCAGGCGTCCACCTCTTAGTTCGCCTTTTTGTCCACCTAAAATATTCATAAGTATTACAAGCAATCAAGAGTTAATGAACAATCAACAAAGCATCCTATTACACTAGTAACCCCGCAATCTGATGCTATCATAATTTTCAGCAATGTCAGGAATGCTCACGAACCCCTAACATTTGCCAGAAAACTTACTACTAACTCAAGGTATCTTTCAAATAAGCTTCAAAATTGCATTTTTTTTTATCAAATGTTAAATTCAGTCCTCTATATCCGTAATACGCGCGCGAGGCTCAAACCTTTGTAGACTACTTTTTGTTTTAATTAATCTACTATAAAATCAAATATTAAAAATCCATCATCACCCTCGTGGCGAACAGAAATAGTTTTTGCAGTGCTACAATAATTATTAAAAAGTCGTTATGACAGCTATCCATATAAAATAATCCGTTAGAGATAACTTCGTCAAGATACATAATTTGTCAATTCATAAAAAAATCACGGGATAACTGTTCAAAAGACAGTTTTAACGTGTGAAATGCAGTGTCTTTTAAATTCTGTAAGTGTTGCTAAACGTTTGATATGTCTAGGCATCGAATTGAAAACATTTATTCGTTTATAATATAATGAATTTTGTGAAGCACAAGTCAAGAAATGTGGTGTTCTTATTTCAACCGCGTTTCTAGTATTATATCTATGAAAGTCACTTCCTCTTTCAATTCGATCACACAAATATCGAGGCAGCAAACCGTTAACTACTTTAAAAATGAACACCATAGTCAAATATACAATTCTTTGCTTCACCGACAACCATTGTAAGGCGTCTAACATCCAAGTTGAGGAAGTGAATCTATTACATCTCAAAATCAAACGCATTATTTTATTCTGCAAGCGCTGTAATCTCGATATTTGTGTTGCATTGGCCAGAAATAAAATGGAAGGGCAAAAGTCAAGATGAGGAGAGATGATTGATTTGTATAGCTGTATTTTACTGGCAATAGTTAAATCGTTTTTCAGTCGACATAGAATTCCATACTTCTTGGCAATTTTCTTGATGACATTGTCAATGTGAGAGTTGAACTTAAGTGTGTCATCAATAATCACGCCAAGATATTTAATCTCCCGAACGCGATCAATAGTCTCATCATCAATTACAACAGAGACGTTCTCATTTACTCGATTCCGCGAAATTACCATAAATTTAGTTTTACTTGTATTCAATTTTAACTGCTTATACTTCAACCATCTACTTAGAGAACGCAAATCTTCATTCAAGTGTAAAACGGTATCATCTAAATCCTTAGCTGCAATGAATAACACAGTATCATCTGCAAAAAGATTAATGTCGCAAAATCGTAAAACACGTCGCAAGTCATTAATATACATAATAAATAACAGGGGCCCTAATACACTTCCCTGGGGCACTCCAAGATTATTCCCCACGGGACTGGAAACAGAATCATTAAAAACAGTCCGTTGAGTTCTGTCAGACAAATAGCTTTCAAACCATTTATATGCAGTACTCGTAATTCCAAAGCGCTTGATTGATCTTAACAATAAGGGCCTAGAAATTGTTTCAAAAGCGCGTTTAAGATCCAAAAAAACAGCAACAATCGTATCTTTACACTCCAAGTTATTTTTCCACTTCGCTAATACCAAATTCAACGCGGTTTCACAAGAATGACCTTCCCGATATCCCGATTGTTCTGGTATCAACAAACTATTACTATTTAAATACTCCAACAGCTGACCTTTAACAACAAGTTCTAAAATTTTCTCTAATGTGTGCAACATGTTGATGGGACGAAACTCTTCGGCTTTAATCGTTCCAGCAACTTTTTGAATAGGGACCACTAAGGATTCCTTCCAAATTTGTGGCACATGTCCAGTTTGTAATGATTCATTAATAAGGTCCAGCAAGATGTGGCCAATGACATGAAAGCAATCTTGAATAACTCTAGCATTAACATTTTCTACTCCAGCCGATTTTCCTAATAAAAAACAAATAACTCTAAGTTCATCTAATGTGATTGGGTGAAAAACTTCAAATCTACAACTACTATTAACTGGCTGTTTTATTTCGTCAGGTTCATCGACCAATTCAATAGATTGATTAATCAATGAAACGCTATCTACGAAATAATCATTAAACTTAGCTGCAATTACTTGTTCTGACTGTTCTAATGTGCCATTAAAAGTTATGGACCGCGGTTTGCAATTACTAGGTTTTAATAAAGATTTCAAAATTTTCCATAACTCTTTGCTGTTGTTTTGATGCTGATCAATCTTCCTTTGAACATATTCACAACGAGTTTTCTTTATCGATTGTGAATACTTATTACGCGCGATTGTGTACCTAGTCCAATGATTGTCATTATTAGATCTACAAAACTTTTTGTACAATTTGTCCCTTTTCCGTTTAAGAAGCAAAAGATCCAAATTGTACCAGCTGTTCGAGTTTTTCAAAGAAACAAACTTTTGCTCAACTAGTTGATTGGTACACGTTTTCAAAGCGTTATTAAGAACAGCTGTAGATTCATCTAAGTTACCGGCCGCGAATGGAAAATCCAGGCTTCTCTCAACAAGATTCGAAACAGCTTGCTTCGAATATTTCCTCCAGCACTTCAATTTTACAAAATTATCGTTATCGTTAACATGGTCTAAGACATTAATCACTAAGGTCTCATGATCGGTTATTTTCAAATCAGTATCCGTAACTGAACAAATGGAATCAAAATTGGAATAAACGTGGTCAATTAAAGTTCTACTGTGCCTGGAAATACGCGTATACTCATTTACCGTTTGCTTTAAATTAAAAAACTCAGCTAAACGCTTCAAATGATTCGAATTATGGTTATCACGCCAATTAATATTAAAATCACCAGCCAATATATTTAATTTACTAGAATCAAGGAATGTCTCAAACCAGTTCTCTAAAACTTCAACAAAACGCTGGTCACTAGAACTGGGAGAATGATACAAAACACCGTAATTACCCATCTTCATGCCACGTACAACTGTAATGCCCAAGAACCAGTTGCCATCAATAACTTCGTTGGTACGAAGGTTGAATTGAACTGATTCTTTGACATAAATAGCAACACCGCCAGTGTGTCTAGAATGTGATAAACAAGCAGCAACAATATATCCCGGAATACTATACTGATCAAAAGCTTCAGTTTCTACAATATGAGTTTCAGATAAGAAAACTAAAAGAGGACGTTTTTCCTCAACAATCTGACGTAATGCTACGTAGTTTGTTGACAACCCCGCAATATTCAAGTATAAAAAATCGAATTGATTCACATTCCTGGAACTTGGCTGCTATTTATTGAAACGCAAGCTGCTTTTCTTCTGATCAAAAAGTCTTTTATAAAGCAAACATTCCGAGCTAAATGCGGCATGGTTGACGTCCAAGTTCATTTTTCGTTCTTTATTCGTTTTCAAACAATTAATACATTTCAATACAGTTGACGTACACTCCGACGTTTTGTGTTGTTGGCTGCACCTAGAGCATCTATCACAATTTTTGCAATCCATGCTCTTGTGTCCAAATTCTCCACATTTGAAGCATCTCAACACATTAATCGCGGGAACTATCGAGCACCGATCAAACCCTACATTTACTTTTTTCGCACATAACAAACATTTATAAGTTTCGACATCGACTTCAATTACAACACTAAACTTGTTATAAGTGAAGCGTGGATTTTCAAACATGTTCACTACTTTAACATCATTTATAGCGATGTCTTCATTTTGACTTTTTAAGTAGTCAATGAAGACATCGGAGGAAAACTGATCGCTCATGCCCACTATTTTTAATCTTGGCACCGAAGTGGGAACAACAGCACTATATTGTTCACCCAGATTGCTTTCAATACCAGTTTTTACATCATTAAGATTAGCTCCTGTTGCACACTCAACAATAATAGAGCCATCTTTACCATTCCTAAAATTACTGATTTTGTGTGTTTTTGGATCCAACTGAGTTTTCAAAAACTTACGAGTATCTTCGCAAGCTTGTTTGGACTCTTTTGGTTTGATCACAATGACCGGACGAGTCTTACAATTACTCTGTTTGTTACTGTTACTGTTAATGTTACTGTTATACTGTATTCTCCGTGTACATTCTATGGTGAACGTCGTGTAGAGGTCACAATCAAAACGGTCGGGCAGTTATTCAACAACCGGAATATTCTTGCAACTTCTCATGGAAGCATATTCCCAAATTTCGGCTACAGATTTTCTAAAGGTACAGGGTGATTCGGAGTAACTGTCACTTAAAAAATATCATAACGATTGAATGCTTGCATGAATTTTTGATATCAGTATATTTCAGATGTACTGCATATATAATCATCAACTTAGCATGCTTAAATTGAAATTTCTCTCAATTTTCCTCAATAACCACCCACATTGGTTACGAAAATTAATCACAGCTGGCCCGCAAATTTTGCTTTCAGCATTTATGGGGTCCTAACAATGCGTTTAAGCCCTAATATATAACGGATATTCCAAACATAACGTTTCAAAAAATATATGTTTCATCCACTCGAAGAAATTTCAGAATCTAAAAGATAACACACTAATTTCTACAGATTTATAACATCCTCAATTTTCACGAAAGCAAATGGAATTTATAATCTTACTATCAATACAAGTTGACATTTGTGCACACTTTAAAACAAAAATACTTCATCATATATTCCTTTTGCCCATAGATAACTGCAGATATGTGAAATCAGTGACATTTACTCCGAATCACCCTGTATATTCGAACTCTCTAAAAAAAACTGCATTTTATTTTTCAAATTTTAGTTTGTTCTGCTACATCATATTCTGTCCCAAGCAACACCATTTGTTTCTTAGCGAGTAACAACAACCTTAGTGTGACTAAATGAAGGTCTAAATTATGGACAACGCATCGCATATAAAACTTTATTGTACCTTAAAAAGCACAGAAGGTGGAGACTCTTTGCAACTTATGTTTGTTGCAAAAGGTGTTGCAAATAAGTTTCATGTAACATAATATTTTAATGACACAAGTTGCAAATGCGGTTTTGACTGCCTTAACTGTAATGTTTAACTGACATCGTTAAAACAGTACAATGATGTTTTCGAATACATGTGAACGACATTTGAGTTAACCATATATATGTGTTGTATATGTTGGTGTGGTTCTGCGGAAAAAATACTGATGTTTTTATTTGGACTGAAAAATCGTAGATGACAATCGTAGAAAAAAGTAATTAGAATAAACATATGAAATTAATGACTTCAAAGAATTGATGTCTATTCCGTTTTTTTCAAACGCTTCAAGTTTTATGGTGAAACGAAACATTTTACTTCGAATAAATATACGCGCCTTCTGATAATTAACAAATTGATGTCACAAATCTGTAGTATTAAAATAAACAAGTAATTTTCGCAAAATAAATTTAATTTATACTATTAGACAAAATTATAGCTGTAATAAGTCATTTAATATTTTTATGTTAATATGGTGTGAAACATGAATAAATTGAAAAATAAATTCATTATATTTATTTCCGGAGGATTACATATGGCTGTCGGTCTTACCAACAGCATACTGATTATTTACATTGCGGGTCAAAATTTTCAGTACAATAATATTTCTCTCTAGATGTGGGTGTGTTTGTGTCTGTGATTAATTTTTGGTTTCATTCGATTCCGATCGGTTAGACTTTAGCATGAAGATGTGTTCTTAAAACTCAAAATTATGGTCGAAACAAATTAAATCATCAATGGGATGATCAGTGCTCACTCTACATAATGTGCCCAGGTGCTTTTTCGGCGCTATAATGTGAGGTTCTCACTGTTGTGAGACGATCACTGAAAAGATGTTCTGACAGGCTGGTAGAAGCCACACCGTCATTATATCAGTGGGTGCCCAAAAAACACCTACCAGCACCCTATTTCATTAATATTCCAACCCTGAGCCACAAACCTAAATTCTAATCAACACATCAAATTTAAAATAAATGCTTTCCAAGCAATAACTAAGGGCTAAAGTGCTTGTGTAGTTTTTTTTTAACCAATTCAGCTTTTTTTATTCAGTACCAATATTTCATTTTAAATTTTCATTTTGAGCTGATTGAAAGCATATTGAACGCAAAACTGCTGAAAAACCAGGGAAGTGGCATCTTTCTATCTACTAATAACAATAGGGAGTATAACCGCGAACCTACGCTTGGGCCTAGTTTTGATTGATTCGTTTTCAATTTTTTATGCTGCCTACGAAAAGATGTTGGCGTACTAGTCCCTTGTGAAAATCTAATTTGAAGAAGTATTTTATGGACCCAGGGTGGGTGAGCCAGTACACCTACCCTATACATATATTTTATTCAAATATAAAATATATTATATTTTATTATTTTCAAATTTTTTTCATAAAATAAAATGTGTCAAACAATAAAACAATAAGCAAATAAATAAATGAAACTAATAAGCAAAACATGTAAATCAACGCAAACAATCACTATAACATTCGAGCCCCCAACATCTGTTACATGCTAAAACTTTCATTATGACGTAATTTTCGAGCAGTTCTTTTTTATCGCAAACGCAAAGTTTTGATGCGCATTTTAGAATTTAAAAAAATATGGTTATTTTTTTATATAGGGGTTTGAAAAGTAAACTGAAGTTTATCGGTCTGCATTATTTGTTTCGGTGCGCTTTTATTTTTCTAAAAAGAGGCCATCCACAAATTATGTAAGGTTTTATGAGCGATAATGAAATCCGTTCCCTCCCTTATAACACTCTGTAAATTTTTCAGTGAACAACCTTTCCTCCGAAAATTTTCCTCAGATTTAAATGTTTTCGGAAAATCGTTAAATATTCAGTTGGGTAAATGTTTACATCGATTGGCTCATTTGATGTATATAATGTAATTTTCCCACTACTCAATTGTATGTATGAAAATGTCAACCAACCTCTCTCATTTGTAAGAAGCTGTAAGAAATGTTGAGACTCCCGCTTTCTCCCTGTCCATTCCATAATTTATGGATCAACTCAAAATTTGGAAAAGATATATAAAAACAAGAAAACCAAGTTTTTCTTAGATTACTTAGAAAAATAACATGTCCATTTTCTGTGAGTTTTGAGTTCATCTTTGTGCGATGATATAAAATTAAATGAATTTACACGTAATTATATCTGAAAAAGAAAAAAATAATGCAAAGAAGATGGCTATGCACCATAAGTTGCACCAACTTAAGTGGCCGCCAAAAACGCCATGACAAAACTTGAAGCGGTTACGGATTCCGAAGGACTCGTATGACTGCCAGAAATATGAAACAACAATTCAATTCCAAATAAAGATACCAGCTATCTGCTGTGTAGCATCAACTTCCGGTAAGTACACAAATGCATGATTTTCGACCCTTTGATCGATCATAATATTACAGGTGCACACACTTTCCAATAATTAGTGAACCTTCAAACTTCCAGGATTCAAACTTCTAGTTTATTCCGCTCTGACTGACCGAATATAGTAGCTTTACATAGACTAAGTTTATTATTTTTGATCAGGCTGAGTGACACCAGCTGTGGAAGTGTAAATCCATCGATTACACAAACCGTAAGAAGCGGTGCCGGTGGTGTAGTGGTAAGCGTGATTACCTTGTAACCGTTGGTTTCTTAAATCGATTTGCATTAGCTTCGCCAAGTGCACCACCTCCTTTAAAAACACCTTGCCTTATGCAAAGTAGTGCTGCCACCTATGTGTCAGTAGACGGTGTTCATTCAGTAGTCGACCTAATTAGACTTTCATTATTCTTACACTGTAAATGCAGCATAAAAAAGGAATATGATTCACGAATGAATAATATTGGTTTTGTCAAAAAAAAGGAAGCCCCAAGAACCTTCTAGATACCGCCGTCCAACCAATTCTTTCTTTCTGGCTCAAGACTTCGAGATAGTTAGTAGTGCGCGGCGTGTTCTTAAAAATCGAGTTAGTTGTCCGAAGTGAAAAGTGTGATTTTTGAGTAATATTTAATTCTTTTATTTAAGGAAAGTTAGTAGTGTGTAGTAAGGGAGTTAGTGTTTCGTGTAGAAGTAGTGTTAGTAGTGTGTAATAAGGTAAAGAGTTAGTTATCTGTTAGTAGTGTATACATTAATTGTTAGTGTTACCTTATTTAAGGTTCTGTGTAAAACAAAGCCAACGTGGTCCCTTTCCGTTAAGCGGGTCTTACACGTTGAAGATCGGAAAAAGGTAAAGTTTTGTATGGTTAAGATTTCCAATTCGACGCGGAAATTATGGTGTATGTGTGTGGTTGGGACTAATGCCTGTTTTAATGGCCTGACTACGCCTTTTTCCGTCCGTTGTGCACAAATCGGACATTTATTTCCAGTTCTACTCCCAACTTGGACACGCGTGAACGCTAAACGATTCCTGGAGCCAGAAATCAACCCTGCGTGTACTCCCTTGGAGACAACGGCAGAAGCGGGAAATTCTCGACGTCCAAGTTGTGGATCCACGTTCGTTATCAAAATGGCAATGCAATAGACAATAAGTCCATTGTAGTCAGATCGACGCATGGTCAGGGAAACCATTGCTGTGGTCATTGTTAGTCGCCATTCAAGGATGCCATCATAACGCCTAAAACCACCGTAAGCCACCATCACCGTAAGCCACCATCACCGTAAGCCACCATCACCGAAAGCCACCATCACCATCACCACCGAAACCGTAAGCCACCGTCACCGATAGTCGATACCACCACCGTAAGTCACCATCATCACTACCACCACAGTCCCACCACCAAAACCGTAAGTCGCGCTGGTCCAATTATTAAAACACAAATGAGCATGCAAGAACAGAATAGTACGAAGACAAAACACATAAGTTAGTTGACATGTATAGTAAAAAGGAAACAGATAAAACACGTGATCACGTAGGATTTTGTATGTTGTAAACCATCAAAATAAATGTTCAAGTATCGAGGCATGATTTCTAAATTACACATTACAGCTTTGTTGATTTATTAAGAAGTAGATATTTCTAGAATTTCACACATTTCTGAGTTATTCGTGTTTCGACGATGAAAATTCACCCAATGCTGGAATTTCCCACCCCTCGCTTTCTGAAATCTTTCCGAGGTTAGATTTGGTGAAACTAATGTATCTAGTTGGATTCAACCCTGATGAACCTTTTAGCGTTCATGTTGTTCATGTTTCTTCTTTATGCTAGAAGGTGCAGTGTCAGAGAGAGTAAACATGAAACGACCCTGTGAGCTTTCCTTTATTCGTTTGAATTGAAGGAGGGTATAGAAAGGAGTAACAACCTCTCACCCCAGCAGGCCTGGGTTCAATCCCAGTCGGCGCCGCTGGGATGTTCTGAGGCATAACATCTCTGATCACGCCTTCCTTCGGAAGGGAAGTAAAGCCGTTGGTCCCCGGTTCATGAGTTGATGGGTCGATAGGTAGAGTCCAGGTGTAACAGCTGCCTTCCTGGCGTCGGTAGCATTGGTGCTCAGCACGGAAAACAAGATCGACGGAAAAACAAATCAAGGAATACAAACCGTAAGATTTCAAACCATCACTCACTCATCTTGAAAAAATAGCTAGCGAAATTCCTATAAAGTACAAATCAAAGCCTTCACTTGAACAACATTATACCATAAGCGAATAGAGTCGACTTCTTTGAGTTCTTTAATATCCTGCACCTATAACAAATCAAATCGCTCTCACATAATCATTGTCTAGTGCATTATTCTTAATTGATTTATTACTTCAATGTTTGGAATATTTATGTTCATAAATTTTCCAAACATTAACATTCCTCATTATAACAACATAAATTTAGCCGGTAGTGTACGTTTCATCCAGATATAATCCAATTCACTGAACTGTTGCAAAAATGTTAAATAGTACGTTACAACAATGTAGCTATTTTTCAAGACATCATGAAAGGTAAAAACAAGTAATTTTTACGTTACAGATGAGTGGAAATTAAAATTAAATATTCTCATTAAACTGCAACAACACCGCAACGGTTTGTTAACATATCTGCACCATTGGATATTATCGATGATATCCATGTTCCAGTAATGTTGAAAATAAGTAGCAAATGCGTAGTTTGAACAATCATAGAATTAGTTGAGTATGTGCGTGCTTTAAACGTCACTTGTCAGTAGTAATGCGGCATCGAGTTGTAGCGGCTTCGTTTTGGCATTAGGAGCCAATAGTTCTGGTATCAGCTCTAAACCGGCATCAAAATTTACAATAGCTTCAGCAACAATCGATCCAAGGTCGTCTCAAGATTCTCACCGTTCTTTTTGGCGCTTTGGAACACCCTCTCAACTGACTATGGCCACGCCAGCCGCTGTTGGCGGAAAAAATGTCGGAGCCGCTGTAACAGCACCTCCGCCGGCGTTCAACTTTTCCGCTGGTTAGGATGCTGCTAGCGGGGGACCTGCCGCATTTCTGCTGGTGCAAATCTTATAGCTGCAATCGGGAATCTCTTCGGAATGCCCAACGAAGGCGCTGGTATTTTGCATAGGAACTGGAGGTGGTGAAACTGTGTCACTCAGACCCGGATTGAAAAGATTCTTAATTATTGGGGCTCAAATAAATTTCGACTTTGCTTCTGTGGCTATCGTTTTTGTATAAGTTCGCATCGTCGTTAGTCACCATCGTCCTCCGTCGTCCGTAATCCTATCGTCCTCGTCGTAGTCTTCCTCACCATGGTTATTTGTTAGATTCATTTACTATGCAGATGTTAGCTCATGCATTACGATTTCTCCACTTTTGCCAATGTAGTCCAAAAGTGTTTTACAACATCACAATTACATGACATATTTGAAAACTTATAGTTTCATAACGCTTAATTGGAACAAGATTGCAACTAGGTTCATCAACATATCTTGGTTCGTAAGCTTTTTAGTAACAACAGTAGATACAAAAAGCATATCATTCACACTATGTATGTTGCACCAAAGTTTCAAGAAACACAATGTTTTAAGGAACTTTTATGCAACAAATACAACGCAAGTTAGATTTGTTGCTCAAGTGTTTCATACAATATCACGTAGCATATAACTTCATGCCAATTTGAGTGTAACATGTTTGCTCCTCCCATTTTATGCATGATTTGAGAAGTCATCCAAGCAGTATATTGAAACAGTTGAGTTCCATTATTGAGACCTAAAGTAAATCAAGCAACAAACTTAAAAAAGTTTCATATCACGATGTATTTCTTGTACCATTTAAGGGATATATCCCAAGCAACACGGCTTGTCATAAAGAAGTTGAAAATACTTTGTAATGACTAACGCAAAGAATCACTAATACTTTAATATACATCATTTAATACATTTATACAACCTAAAAAGCGCAAGACGCGGAGGATTCGATCACTGGTCCTTGGCGTGGTAGACTTGTTTCTACCTAACTAGACAAACACCGCTTGATGAAAGGTTTGTTATAAGTATCTATCATGTTCTTGCCAATGGCATGAAAATTATTTTCTCGTTCAACACGCCTTCGATCCGTCATGAAGACGTTTTGTTAGTAGCAAAGCGTACATCTAATTGCCAGAATGTTATTTAAACGTATTTTCAACTCCTTATAAGACAACCTGCACATTTTCAGTTGTATTAATTTATGAGATGTCATAACAAAGTATTTTCAACTTTCTTTATAACAAACCTCCGAATACCTCATAAGAAACTGTCAATCACTGCATGAAGAGACAGTCCGGCTCAATGGCTCCGTCAATGTTTACGTCAATCTGGATTGATTTCGTATACGACAAGTTTTATAGTGGTATTAAAACAGTAAGATGCATGTTCAAATAACATTTTAAGATAAAAGCAAAAGAAAACTATTTTGGAAAATGTTGAATCGAAGAAGTATGAAGAAAACATCTTTAAACCTCATATATAACGTAGGATGTTTTCTGCATCTCTTATAATACATTTATACAACAATCCGTTCTAATTCTTTTTCAAAAGATGTTTTATGTGTTACTTGGGATGGGCAACGTAAATAAAGAAAAGTTAAAAATTGAAGATGTTTTCTGTGTTGCTTGGAGTGTGCCTGGTGATTACGACTTCGACTGCAATGATCCAACATCGTACCAAAGTTTTTCATTTTGATTAAAACACCCATCTCCTCGCATTTGATATTATGCAAATGCCTCTTACCGGTCACCGGTTGCACTAAATCACTTAGCACCTATCTCACAAATCATACAATATTTATCATCGTGGCATTTAATCAAGCCAAACAAATCTCTTCCTTCCTTCTCCGTAAGGCGGATGCACCCATTCCAAACATTGGTTGCCGTTTAGCGCATCTCAAACTATAGCATTTCGAAAGATGAATCGTCTTACACCTTCACCAACCCTGGCAGCCCGCGCCCGGCCCGGCACTGCCTGAGTAGAAAGTTTCCGTTTTCGAACACTAAATGGTGCTGAACTGAGCTCAGTTTTCGTGTCTACGTTGAGTGAGCTTCTTCCGTCTGGTTCCGGCATGGCTGCGTAGAAAAGTATTGCTTGATGCCTGATTTTCAATTCTTCTCCGGATCAGCAGCATGCGGGGCTGCATGACGTGACGTGTGAATTTGTTTGTTTTTTAAAAAGTCCACCTCGTGAATGCAACAACAGGTTCAGCCCCAATGTGAGACATGCGCACATTTTCTTGCATCATTTGGGTCGGTAAATTTTACTTTGAATCTCCTCCAAACCCCTCGAAGAGGTACGTTGGATGAAAGCACGTGCTCTACCGCTCGGTGGGTTTACAAGCTCATAAAGTTGAGTGATATTTAGCGCTTCTTACGTGTGTCATTATGATTACGCTTACCGGAATGTAGCTGCGCCACATGGTTACGGTCTGTCACCACTAGTCAGGCAGGCAGGTAGTCAGTCAGTCAGTTAGTGCCAGCGCTAAATGAGAAATCATCATCTTTTTCCCCACATATGTGAGGCCGATACACTGGCTATAGTAAAAAGCGGTAATTTACTGACCAAATACCCGGACTTGGAGGTTTCGCTTTCATCTATGGTTGCGCCCAAGCAATGATTGGAATAAGTATTGATATGCTTTTGGGGTGGTCTGAAACGGTCGTGATGGATGCGTTTGCACTTTGTTGTTACGCAATGTGGTCACCAGTAGGAAGAGCCACCGGTTGAGGGTTACTTAATATTAATATGCCGTACTTTGAAACTAGACTAGACTATATACCGTACTTTGAAACGGCCAGGAGGAGTTCTTTTTTGATAAAAAAAATCAACTCAATACCATCCCGCAATGGAATTTAAGTTGAAACAGGTTTAAACTAATCATTAAAACACATTTTGGGCACTCGTGGGATGTGAGATGTAACATATAAGGTGTTACTTCTTTGAAAAAAGATGTTCAGGACTACAATGACTTCAAAAATATCGAAAATGTATTGTAAAATTTGCACACGGTGCTAATTCGAAAATAGTCTAGTTGCGATATCAAAGATTTCTTTATTTCTTTATTTACCTATCATTCATCTGACTCGTTTGTGGTCCTAATGAACAGTTAAGTTTGTGCACAAGACTAGAACATTACAAAAAATCTTTCTAAGCTAGAGTATTACAAAAAACTATCGTCTTAAAGAGAGTCGTTGTTGAAAGGTTCTGATGGTCAAGTTGAAGTCAAACATTCACAAACGTCGTTAACTGCACATAAATCTAATGGGGTCATGATGTCCATTTCGCAAACCAAGATGAAGGAAATCCCGCTGGCGTAGTCTCCTCTCTGGTGCGTACAACTTAATTTCAATGAGGATATTCGGGACATCAATTTCTCCTTTCAGCATTTAGAGATTACATCGCTATAGTGTACTTGAAATGTAAGAGCGCTATCTAGCATAACACCCAAGTCTCGTATTTTAGTTACTCGTTGTAGAGGCTGGTTTGCGATAGAGTAGTCAAAAACAAACGGTTTCGATGGAACGAAATGATACTGCATTTCGAAATGCTAACCGTCATGAAATTACGAGAACACCACATTTCAAAGCAGTTTACCATCCTCTGCAACTCGAAACAATCTAGTAGACTCCTAATTATCATGTAGATCTTGACATCATCCTCGTAAAACATTCGGCATCCAGGTGGCAGCATAAGTTCGATTTCATTGATGAATAGTACGAATAACGATGGACCCAGATTGCTTCCGTGGGGTACTCCGTAAGTGTCTCAGATTGTTCGGATCCAATTTTTATACACAGCGTGCGACTAGTTAGGTACGATCTGAACCAAGTAACAAAAGCAGGAGACATGCCATTTTTTCTATGGCTGCTTCAACTTGATGCGTTGAGATTTCGAAGGTACTGAATTCAATTGCATCCCTTGAAGTACCATCGAGAGCATTTGCAAATCCGATGCCCCTGAGTTATTGAAATCAGCCTTGAGGTATTCCGCGAAAAGATAGCATTTTCCTTGCAGCGTACTAGTGCACGCGTCTTTGAGAAAAATCTCCACAGGCAATCCATTTTCTTTCCTTTTGGAATTCAAGAATCGCTTCGGGTTCCTACGAAGGCTGTTCTGCATCCGAATGACGTATCGTTTGTTAAGAAATCGATTGTACAGTCGATACCTGTTACTCGCTTGCGTGAATATGCGCTTTAAAACAGGGCAACGAGAACAGCAGAGATTTCGTAGAGCATGTGATTTTATTCGTTTCAGCTGACGTAAACGTGAAATGGACTACGGTACACTGCTGATGATGGCTTGATTCACCTTTCCGTTGAAATAAACCAATGCATCGTCCACACAGGCAGCCTTCTCGAGAGTCTGCCTATCAATACCATGGATTGCCTCACACAATGCTGTGTAATCAGCACGGTGAAAGTCTAAGCTTTGCAGATCAACGATATCCTAGAATATTGTAGGTAGCAGTAGCTAAACGGTCGAACACCCGTCGAAGTCGAACGTCATGACCCAACATTGAGCAATTACGGGACGATGGAGTTGCTCAGGACTACGCGGAAGAGCAGCTTGGCGCAGCATCTCTTGAAAATGGCTGAAGGGACATCCGTTCCGCCAGAGGCAGTACTGCTGCAGCAGCACTAGGTCTTTCGATCCCGGACCGAAGAAAGGACTGGTTTGACGACGAATGCAAACTGTTAGTAGAGGAGAAGAATGCTGCAACACCGCACGAGATTGAAAGTGGAGCGAAACAGACAAAACTCGGTTTTCCGAAGGAAGAAGCGTCAGCAGGAAGACCGAGATCGCGAGGCGATGGGAAATCTGTACCGCGTAAACGACACACGGAAGTTCTACGAAAAGCTAAATAGTTCGCGCAAAGGCTACGTGCCGCAAGCCGATATGTGCAATGACTTGGACGGTAACCTTCTCTCGAAAGAGTGTGACTTGATTGAGAGGTGGAAGCAGTAGGTACTATGACGAGCACTTCAACAGTGATGCAGCAGAAAACGAAGGTGGCACGGCAACAGACCTTGGAGGTCACGCAGAAAACGACAGGCTACCGGCACCTGATCTTCAAGAAGTTGAGGAGGAGATCGGTCGTCTGAAGAATAACAAAGCAACTGGTGTAGACCAACTGCCAAGTGAGCTATTAAAATACGGTGGTGAAGAGAGCGCTGCACTGGGTAATTTCCAAGATTTGGGAAGAGGAGATATTACCGGAGGAATGGAAGGAAGTTTTCGTATGCCCAAGTTGGATTGCTGCAACTACCTTGCGATCACACTGCTGAGCGCCGCCTACAAGGTACTCTCCCAAATTCTATACTTCCGCCTGTCACTATTTGCAAGAGAGTTCGTGGGGCAATACCAGGCGGGATTCATGGGTGCCCGCGCTACCACGGACCAAATTTTCGCGATTCGGCAGGTTCTGCAGAAATGCCGCAAATACAACGTGCCCATACATCATTTGTTCATCGATTTCAAATCTGCATACGACACAATCGATCGAGATCAGCTATGGCAGATTATGCACGAGTACGGATTTCTGGGTAAACTGACGCGATTGGTCAAGGCAACGATGGATCGAGTGATGTGCGTTGTTCGAGTATCGGGAACACTCTCGAGTCCCTTTGAATCTCGAGGGGGGCTACGGCAAGGTGATGGACTTTCGTGTCTCCTATTCAACATCGCGTTAGAAGGTGTGATCAGAAGAGCAGGGATAGACACGAGTGGCACGATATTCAGGATGTCCATCCAGCTTCTTGGCTTTGCCGATGACATCGACATCATGACACGAAACTTTGAGACGATGGCGGAAACGTACATCAGACTGAAGGCTGAAACTAGGTGGATTGGACTTGCCATCAATGCATCAAAGACAAACTACATGCAAGGAAGAGGTTCTTGGGAAGACAAAGTTAGCCTCCCCCCGAGTTCAGATTGACGATGACGAAATCGAGGTGGTCAATGAGTTCGTGTATTTGGGTTGACTGCTGACCGCCGAAAATGATACCAGCAGAGAAATTCAAAGAAGCATTGTGGCAGGTAATCGTGCCTACTTTGGACTCCGGAGGACGCTCCGGTCGAATAAAATGAAGTTGACTGTCTACAAGACGCTGATTAGATCGGTGGTCCTCTATGGCCACGAGACCTGGACTATGTTAGTGGAGTACCAACGCGCCCTTGGTGTTTTCGAACGGAAGGTGTTACGTACCATCTACGGTGGAGTGCAGATGGATGACGGAACGTGGAGGAGGCGAATGAACCACGAATTGCACCAGCTGCTGGGAGAACCATTCATCGTCCACGTTGCAAAAAATGGGCGACTACGGTTGGCTGTGCACGTCATAAGAATGCCGTACGAAAACCTAGTGAAAATGGTTCTCGAAAGCGCCCCAACAAGAGCAAGAAGAAGAGGCACGCAGTACGTAAGGTGGATCGACCAAGTAGAAGGCAACCTGCGGACCCTTAGCAGACTACGAGGTTGGCGAAGTGTGGCCATGGATCGAGTAGAGTGGAGACGACTTCTTCAGACAGCAGAGGACAACAAGGCCTTAGCCTGATTGGTAAGGTATGTAGCTAAACGGTGACCTCAAGAGTAGGATGATTCCGATCAAGGTTGATTAATGGTTCCACAGCATTCGAAACAGCACTTTCACGTACGAAATTTTCATTAGCTGACACTAAGTCAAGAATACGACCATTTTGATTAGGAACTGGATTGATTTGCGTTAAACCATGCAGACTGAACCCATCCAATAAAATTTAACTAGGTGCAGAGAGATATGATTGCTGAACATCTATGACCGGAAGATCATTCAGTGAATCAGACCAAACCAGATTGGATTGATTGTAGTTTCCAAACTGAATTGCGATATCCGAAACTTCAAGATTCGAGAGAATTGCTCCGATAGAGTTAACGTGGTTATTGATGTCAGCAATATTTGCTCTCCGATCTGGTGGCAGGTAGATCTCCACGATGCTAGCGTTACCGGTGGGAGTTTTAATCTTGATCCACAACTGTTCAAGAGTATCACAGACAGATGTATCCCTCGGATTGTTGTGATTTTGAGTATCGCACCTTTCCCTTTGTTCCGCTTTATTTGGGTCGACCACTTTGGGTGCGTTCATTTATTATGTCACGCAAAATTTGTCCAAAAAATACTATCGCTCTAGGGGCTCTGTCACATATTGTCACAATTTCTCGACCATCCCCTTGAGAATTACGTCATGGTTACAAGCCCCCTGTGTTATTCAGAAGTTAGTTTGGGATTGTTTGACAAAAGGTCAAAAGGACTAAATGTCGACAGGACTAAAGGTCGAAGGAAAAGGACAAATGAAAAAAGCTCAAATTATGATAAGGGAGACAAGAGGTTTTTTCCTTGATTCTTTCCCGACAATCTTGTTTTCCGTGCTACCGACGCCAGGGATCCAGCTCCCAAACCTGGACCCTACCTATCAATCCATCAACTCATGGACCGGGTACTAACGGCTTTACTAGGTGTGATAAGAAATGTTATGCCTCAGAATATCCCGGCGGTGCCGATTGGGATTGAAGCCAGGCCCTTTGGAGTAAGAGGCAGTCACGTTTACCTTCAACAAACTTCTCTGTACTTTTACGAAGTTCACTGAAGTGGTACAAACTTCACTGAGCTTTCTCAAAGTTAACTGGGCTCCTATTTGTAGCACTTCTAAAAATAATCCATAATGCCAACGTAGTTCCCTAAACTTGCACGAAGTTGTCTAATGTTCTACGAAGTTCTCTAAATGGCTTTTGACTTCTAACATCATAGTTCCCTGATGTGCTGATGTGTGACAGCAAAATTTAACTATAGTCTACGAATTCTCTCATGAATGTATTTGTAAAAACTATTTTTCTGTGCTCTAGGATTACATAGATTTGATATGCTAATGTGTATGAATAATGCTTACCTGTAAACGTAAAGAATGGTTAGGCAATAACAGAGTGGGAGAACTATGGTAGCCTAGATAGAAGTCAGCGATAGATGGAAGTTCCTCCGGAAGGAGGAGCATTTTACAAGCTTCCGCAAGCTTTTCCAAGGAAGGACTCTAAAAACTGTCTTTTCTTCACTCGAGACTAGAGCCTAAATAAAGTACTTCTTACCGTCTGACATTTCAATGGTTTATCGATCAACTATGAATGATGTACATCTGACGACGCTCAATCTGATTTTTGTATATGTACCATCTAGATACGCGATTTAAAAATAAAAAATAAAGGGTTGTGTCCTAGACACGACCGCAGTATGACGTAGAACTACGCAAAATTACTGTATGTCATGCATTTTTGACTATTATACTTCATCTTAAATTTTCAAGTATTTCATTGTTTCGGTTATGGTTCAATGTTGGTTCAAGTATTTTTCCTGAAATGTAATAAATTATGAAACTTCCAATGTGGGATCCTAAACATGTGCACCAATTTGAATTTCTCCAGCGTCTCAACAAGTAGATGGTGACGCATTATCTCTGACTTCTTTCATGTTGGCTTGATAACATCGAAATCTCTCTGCAGCGGTCTTGTATCGTTTCGGAGAACCGTCTGCTTGATGATCCTTCGCATCTAACTGACTGTAAAAGTAGTAGTAACATTATGTTTATTTCCGTTGATTATGGTAATACATTGATTTAAAATTTTAATTGATTAGCCTACCTGGCTCTTCATCTTTGTTTAATTCGATATTCTAATTTAATATTTGTGTTTTTCAACTAGTTTACAGAATACCCCTTTGGGGGGTGTGATTTATTTGAATTGAAAAAAGTGAAAACCTACCTTACTACGAGCAAAACTTAACTTAACGTGCTAGATCACGTATTATCTGATGATTTGATATCAGACAGGTGTGTCTAAACCTTTCCAGGATGAATACTCTCCGTTCTTCTAATGTCTGAATTCCAACCACGAGGTGGATCTCAGAATTTCTAGTCCGCGGGGGACTCTTTAGGACCATCCTAAGGATCTTGTTGTGGATCCTTTGGAGTTTGAGGTGATGGCAGTTGGCGCAACTCTCCCAGATTGGCATTTCGTATTCTATTACGGGAAGGATGATTTGTTTGTAAACAGCAAGCTTATTTTTCAAGGATAGAGTAGACCTCCTGTTGATGAGTGGATACAGTGATCTTATCAAGATGTTACACTTGGTTTTGGTTTTGTCAACGTGCTCCCTGAAAATCAGCTTGCTGTCTAGTGTTAAGCCGAGGTAGACTACCTCTTTCGACCATTCCACCAGCAGATCTTATTATTGACCGACGGAACAAGGGGGGGGGGGAGATTTAGAGTGTGGAAATATGATGACGTGGGTCTTTGCCGCGTTGATACGGATCTTCCAGCTGTTGAAATATTCAGACAGGATGTCCAGGTCTCTCTGAATTTTGGCAGTTAGAGCTCTGATGACCCTACCCTTGTGTAACGATGGATGTGTCATCTGCGAACAGAGACAACAAGTTGAACAGGTTGAATAGAATGGGGCCAAGGATGCTTCCTTGTGGAACCCCGGCACCGATGTTGAAAGCATCCGATGTGATGCCATTCAGAGAGACTCGGAACGTCCTGTTCGAAAGATAGTTGTTAATTATCTTCACTAGGAAGATTGGAAGACCGTAATGCTGCAATTTGAACACCAAGCCATCATACCAGATATTGTCGAACGCTTAAGCAACGTCCAACAACGTCATGGCAGATGTTTTCAAAACAGACTTGTTCCGTCTGAGAATGTTTGTTACTCGAGTCAGCTGGTGGACGGTCGAACAACCTGTCCGAAAACCAAACTGTTCCTCGAGTAACAAGTTATTTTCTTCGGCACATTTTAGGAGCCGGTGATAGACTGCTCTTTCGAACAGTGTTGATAACCCTGATAGAAGGCTGATTGGTCGATAACTTGAAGGAGAGGACGGATCCTTCCCAGGTTTCGGGATGGGTATGACTTTAGCCGACTTCCAGCACGAGGGGAAGTAGCCAAGTCGGAGACACAGATTAAAAATCAGTGCCAAGTGGTTGTAGAATCATGAACTTAAGTGTTTGAGTTCCTGATTCAGGATGCTGTCAAAGCCTGGAGCTTTCATGTTTTTAGAGGATTTGATATGGGCCAACAGCTCGTCAGCCGTTATCTCTGATTCCTCGGAAAAAATATTGAGAATCTGAATTATCAAGTGACACAGATGCGTCTTTTTAACTTTGTTTCCTTTGAATTTTTAAAATTATTATTTAAAGTTCCTTGTCCTATCAGGCCTGTTTTAAAGAATGACCACCTTTGTGGGATTAATTTGTTTTAAATTGTAAAAGGGAAACTACTAATAACTACTATTTACAACTACAACTAACCTACAACTACTATATACACCTTACCTGCTATATACAAATTGCTTATTAAAGCATGTTCTGATATATTAAATTTTTGTGTAAATTTAGTCTTAATTTCGTTAATTCTGGAATCTATTTTGGGAATGCCTGCCTCTTCATGTAAATGTGTTATTCTAGTGTTGAAAGGACGATCGAGGATCATCCTAAGCACCCTGTTTCGTGCCACCTGGACTTTGTTCCTGTGAGTTTGAGCACTTGATATGAAGAGCAGGGCACGACAGCAGCGCTGATTTATATCTTTTCAGGTTCAAGCAGAACGATGTGCAACCAAGTGGTACTCAATTATGACGACTGGGCTTAAGGAAAACGTTTATTTCATGAAAACAGTGATAATAGTATCATTTGCACATTGAAAAAAAAATCAGCTGATTTGTACAGTAATATCCTATCGATTGGCGTATTTGAATTGTAATTTCAACTATAAATCACAAAGTTACAAGCGTTCAAAACCTAACACTTTTTCACCATATATATTTTTGATTTGCATCGCAGTACAGTCGAAAAAGGTGCTTGTCCACGCTTTGTTTCACTGGTAGGTCTTATTTTTCATGAGTGCATCTTGTATAACGATTAAACACAAAAAGTATTGCGTTCGTGCTACACTTTCAATAAATCAGAACAAATGCCAAGCCAAGGGAAGAGATTTATTTCATAGGATGTGAAAATTTCGGATTCAAACCCTACTACAAATTATCCAAGAAACATTTTAAGAAGTAAAAGTGTCTCAAATAAAAAATCCTAGGATGCACAGGATCCCGGGATTTATAAATTTTCATACCCGGGATTCAGGAATCTAGGAAAATGTCAAAATCCCGGGATGTTTCATTCCGGGAAGCTCTACATATTAGCTCAATACGATTAGAACAGGTGTAACTACTGTTTGATTATCCCATTTTTATTCAAGATTGAGGAGAAAAGAAAATGAAACCATTACCATCCGGGTTTCCTCATTTTGACTTAGACTACGTCTTACGGGAAGGTACTGGGGGTAAACCGAAAATTTAAAATTTTCGACCGTCACGAAAAGGTGTAAGTTTTTGAACGTTTGTAACTTTGTCATTTATAGATGAAATTAAAATCCAAGTACACCAATCAATAGGATATAGCTCTCAAAATTTGTTACAAGAAATGCTTTTCTCATTTTGCATTAAAAAAAACTGTTGAAAATGTGCAAATAAAAAGTGGAAGTGGAACCTCGCCTGAGTAATAACGATCCCGCGTTCTACAAATCTCGATTACCTTTCTGAAGGGACGTATCAGCTCTTGTAAACAACGCATTTAATCATCGGTTTCGTATAACTGATAGCTCTCCCACGTATACCAACACTACTATCAGGTAGGGGGAAATTCACATCTCTGACTAAAAACTGGTCCACACACTTAGAAATAACTAATTTTACACGATACGTAATCCATATTGGACGTAAATCATGGAACGTAAACAAACATTTCTTGTAAAATAAAGAGTTCTCAAACCGAAACATAAGCAAGTCGACGAAGTGAGAGTTTGATTGGATTGATTTTCTCGTTTCTTTCAACTGATGCTCATGTCAAAAGGGACACTTACATGTGTCGGTCTCAGGGAACCGAAATGCATATGGGTCATTCCAGCTCAAGTGGGTACACCACCTGTGGTCGATGTCACCGATTTGAGCCAAAGTTGGCCAAAACGCTTGGTTTGGCATTCTGAACAAACGCCTTTTTTATTTTGCTCTAAAGTGCCTAGATCGTTCTGGGCTACACCCTTGTGTTTTCGAAACTTTCAGAAGAGATTACTCCAAAACCAAATAAGCTATTCGTGATCTTAGAACGTCAATTTGAAGGTTTTTTTTTATTTAAATTGTTATAAGTGCACAAACGTTTTGTTCTGATGTTATAGTAACTATAGTAAACAGACTGATTTTCAGCAGGTATCCAAATAGTCAAAAAAATTATATTTTTACCATGGGCGGGATTTTTTATTTCTTAATATTTTGGGCTCAAATTTTCACCACACTTTGAAAAACTCTTCTTCAGTTGTTCACAAGCAAAATCAAAAAAGGTGTTTGTTAAGAATTCCAAAATAAGCGTTTTGGCCAAGTTTGGCTCAAATCGTTGTCATCGACCACAACTTTTTTAAATTCTGACCCATACTGGAATATCCCATATGGCTTTTTCGTAGTGTGTAATTAGTAAATACTTTGTAATTTAATGAATGTCATTAAAAGTGTTCCATTGTAAATTTCTGGTTCATGAAACGTAGCTTCAAACTGCTCAATTAATTAGATTATTCGACGATTTAGTTATGTTTAAACATATTTTTATGGAATAGGGAAAAAATCAGTGTTTATCAAAAACATAATTTAAATGAAATTAGTGTTTTGTTTATGTTCACTTTAACGCTCCTGGGTCATTCTTCACTTGTCCGGGATGAGAAATGAACTTGTAACTTTAGAAACTAACCTCAAACGGCGAAGATCGATCGTGGAGTGTTGTAAGCAGTGACAGTTAGTACGACGACTGCACGTTTCTCCTGCTCCATGTCATCAGTTATCCGTAAACTCGTTGGAAATCTCGGCCAAGTATCAACCGGTTGGGTTAGGAACAGTGGTCCATGCCACCACAACGTATCATCGATAATTTGGCTGGAATTTGTCCCGCGGGATATACGATCCGCAGGGTTAAGCTCGGAAGGGACATAGTTCCACGGTAGCCCTCGAGCGAGACGTTGCACCTCCGCCACACGATTAGGGACGAACACCTTCCATTCGTTCGGCGGCGACTGGATCCAGTGTTAGATAACAGTGCTGTCAGACCAAAACACTGCGGTTCCAAGGAAGTCCGTAGTCGTACGCAGGTTATGAATCAGCTGGCTTCCAAGTACGGCCGCGCATAGTTCCAGCCTTGGAATGGACAAGCCGCGTAGAGGAGCAACTCGTGACTTGGCAATCAGCAGTTTGCTATCGATGTTTCCTTCGACATTCGGCCCCACCTATAGACACAGCATCCGTAGCCCTTTGACGACGCGTCGCAAAAACAATGTAGCTGGTAATCCTGGTGATAGTTGGGGACCACGCGTCTTGAGACTGTAACTTCCTTCAGTTGGGTCAATTCGTCACGGAATACTTGTCACCACTGACTTTCTTGCTCTGGCAATTCTTCATCCCAAGTGAGCCGCCTTGCCCACAATCCTTGGACGAATATTCGTGAACTGATAACTACTGGATCCAAGAGTCCTAGTGGGTCAAATAGCCTTAACATTTCAGACACCACAGCCCGCTTGGTAACGATATGTAAGTTCCCCAGATGGGGGACTTGAAAACTGTGTTGATCCGTGCTTGGATTCCAAAGTAGCCCCAGTGTCTTGGTAATTGAGTCACGTCCAATTTCCGTTGGACCAAGCGTTCCACAGAGTTCATTGGGTATGTGACGCAACACGTTCGAGTTGTTGGCTCACCACTTACGAAGGGTAAATCCTCCCTGGGCGAGCAGTTCTTGTAGTTGACGACATGTCTCCGCGACTTCCTCTAGATCGTCGCCTCCAGCAAGGGCATCATCCACATAGAAACGCTTTGTAATTACTGGTGCGGCAAGTGGATATCGATCTCCATCATCCTCGGCGAGCTTGTTCAATACACGTGCAGCTTGATAAGGGGAACAGGCCAGGCCATATGTCACGGTCTTCAGGTGATAATGCTTCAACGGTAGTGACGGATCCGAACGCCAAACAACCGACAGGAAGTTTCAATCATCCGGATGCACCCACACTTGCCGAAACATTTTCTCGGCGTCGGCGGAGAACACGTACCTGGGGAACCGGAAATTCACTATCACGACGAGTAGGGCTGGTTGAAATGTTGGACCAGTGAAAAGGACATCGTTCAGTGACAACTGACCATGGAATTTGCTGCTCGCTTCGAATACGACCCTGGTTTTTGTGGTCGTGCTTTCCGGCCGTCGTACAGCATGGTGCGGGAGCTAAAACTGCGGGTCCACGACGCGAGAACACTCTTCCATATGCCCCAGCTTTAAATATTCCTCCATAAACTGCGTGTACTTCTCCCGCAGCTCGTTGTCCTTGGCGAAACGTCTCTCCATCATCGAAAATCTGTTCACAGCAGGCTTGTAAGAATCGCCAAGGAATGGTACTCGAGATTTTCTGAGCGGTAGCCGTACCTCGTAACGTCCACTGTCGTCACGGGATACAGTTCGGCTAAAATGGTCTTCTGCATATTGCTCTTCCTGTGTTAGCGCTCGTCCTACATCGAAGTCGTCGACCTCCCACATTCGCTCCAACTGTTCGTTGAGATCCTGATCAGCAGCTACGTGGCACACCACCGTTTTCAACGCTTGAGATGTGGCCTTTCCAGAGACCACGTATCCTAATACGGTTTTCTGCAAAATAGGATATCCGTCAGTAAGGGTTAAGCTTTGGGATTCGAGCAGAGTATAAAACAATTCTGCTCCAATAATGAGGTCGACTCCGTGGGAAATGTTAAATCTAGGATCAGCCAATGGCAAATTTTGCGGAATGGTCCAACGAGATATATCTATACTACGGCTTGAGAGACTAACTGTTAATTTCGGTAGGACCAAACAGTCTATCTGTTGTTCAAATCCCCCAAACCGTGACGAAAGTGCGATGTTCACTTTGTAGTGCACGTTTACGGTTGCTTTTCCCGATACCACTAACAGGAAGATTGATTCGAGTACGTTTGATGTTTAGTGTATGGCATAGTGATTCGGATACAAAGTTCGATTGAGAGCCACTGTCCAATAGAGCCCGTGCAAAGTGATACACATTATTTACATCTCGAACTCGCAAGACAGCTGTTGCTAGGAACACAATGCTTTCAACGGTATTGATCGCTTGTGTTAACGATGTAGCAGGCTGCTGGGGGCAGTATGGAAAAGGTTCAGAATCGCTGCGATCGTACGAAACAACCGGTGACAGAGAGGGGGGACTACCGACGGCGGCGAGAGGCGACGAACCGTTTTGCGAAACCGGCACAGCCTGGGGTAATGTACGCGTGAGCACCATCGGTGGTGCGTTTGCGACCGAATACGAAATCTCTGTTTGAGATGTAGTGGTTGGTGTGGAATAGACAGCTGTGCAGGTTTGAGATGTGTTCGGTGATTGTTCTTCAATCGGAGTAGCGATGACTGCTGAAGTCGACGACGGCGTTGGTAGATGTAACATACTGTGATGCTTCTTTCCACACGTTCTACACAAACTACTACGACAATCCCTAGCCATATGACCACCTCTCAAACAATTGATACACAAGCGGTGTTTTTTGGTAAAATCAAACCGATTGTTTGGGCTCAACTTGATGAACGCCTCACATTGGACCAAAGGGTGAGCTTGCTTACAGCGCGGACATTTTGCCACATTTTCTGAGGCAACGTGAGAGGAGGTAGGTTTGGATTTCACGGGTTTTGCTTGTAAGGTCGAAGCTGAGCTACATGACGTAGTGCACTTTTGTAGAGTACGCGATCTCTTTCGAATGAACTCAAGCAAAACGGCATATTGGGGGATTTCTTCATCTTTACACTGTGTTTCCCACTCAAGGAGAGATCTTTCGTCGAGTAGGCTGCTTAGACGCTCCACTAGAAATGAATTCCAGTGAGCATCCTCATCCTCAAGCTTGTCGAGTATTCCAACATGGCGATTAAACTCGTCGGCCAATTCCGACAAGGCAGAGGCAGATCCCTTTCGTACGGAGGGTACGCGAAATAGTGCTGACATGTGCTGTTTCACTAGATAATTTGTATTTTCATATCTGTCACAAATAGTCTTCCATGCGATCGGATAATTGTCCGCGGTGATCGCAATTGACGAAATGAGACGAGAAGCATCGCCTTTCAAGCTGCTGCGCAAGTAATGCAGCTTTTGCACAGCCGACAATTGTAAATTTGCATGAATTACGGATTTAAACAAGTCCCGAAACTCAATCCATTGTTCCACTTGGCCATCAAATTCCGGCATCTTTAACTACGGAAGTTTGACCGACATAACTTGATGCATCCGGGGAGCGACCTGCGGGAGTATTTGAGGTACTGGATTAGCCGGCACGGGATTGTTTCGAGGAAGCTTGCTATTTAGTTAACGACGCCTTCAACGCGAAATACAAATCATTGAATTCTTGGCGCGATTCCGCGAATTCTTCTTGTTCGTCTTCGATCACTTCAATTTCGTCCTGCACATTCTCGAAACTTCGCCACAGATCATCGAGGCGAGTGATCCGCAATGACACTTGATTCACTTCAGTTTCTGGATCGTACTGGTCATCGAACTGTTTTATCAGCATGGCTGATCCGAAAACATTATTCCTCCGTCGCAAAAGCGTTTTGTGATGGAGAGAATTTTTTCGCGAAGTCGATTTCTTCATTTCAACTGCGCACAATAACCAAAGAAAACCAACCTGCAAAGTGGTCTGCTTACAGCACTCCACGATCTATCTTCGCCGTTTGAGGTTAGTTTCTATCCACCGCCGGAATCGACGGGTACTCGTGAAAATAGTCACTTCCAAGGTACTTCTTTTGACTCAGTCACCACCAGTGCCCACCCGAACGAACGAGAAAGGGTGTTTCGCTGATATTCAGCGGCGACAAACGACACTTGTTGGGTTTTGCGTGGGTGGCACTGCACGAGACACTTCAAGTGGTGGTTCACCGGAGCAATTTTATTGTTTGGGATTTCCTCCCGGGTTTCGGCACCATAAATTTGTTCAGAGATGGAATTCTTCTTGGTGAACTCACACAACGCTGAAGTTTGCGACCGATGAGACTCAAAGCGGAAGCCTTCGCGGCTACTTCTTTCGACCGATAATTACAACTCGAGGTACTTTCGGATTACGCGGAATTCGTATGCCTTAGGTGAACAAGCGATATCGTCTGCTTCATACAAGTGCTATATTTCAACTAACTCTGGAAAATACAATTTGGTTCGTGGGTTCGGCTATATCTTTCATTGTAGTAGTATGTGAGAAAAGGTTTCTATGGATCAAAGAACGCAAGAGATCGACTTCCTATTATAGGGTTCAATAATAAATTCGCCTACTCACAATTATTAGGTGTTATCGGGAAACTGTTATACAATTTCAATTCTAGTTCAACAAAATTAAGATAGGTGTATTCATATTGAATAGTAATTAATTCTGCTCCAAACAGGTGTGTTATTTGTATTTGCAGATGAAAAGAGTATGTTTCTACACCTAAAACGTTGAAGGTGTGCTAGAAATGACATAAGATTTTCTTAGGCTTAACAAAATGATATGTCCGGAAATATATATACATATTTTTTGAAGAAAATACAGACGTTATGAGGATCCTGTTTTTTTTTTAGTGCGTGAGCGAGCTAGCAGTTTCGCCAAATTGACTATCAAATGTGTTGTTTATAAAAGTTGATACGTCGTTTCGAAAAAGTAATCAAGAAATACTTCTTGGGCTCCAAATTGTCGAGTTAAATTTATCTCGTGGTTAAACGTGATATTTCGAAAGTTATTTTCAATGTTCGAAAATCCCGGAAAGTGATCGGTTTTTAAACATAAATCAGCCACGGTTGCCAAAATTTAACTTCTAGTCGGTCAGAAATACCTACACTCGGATGCAAGGGTAATTCGATAACTTTCCATCTGTCACTTTTAACCACGATCTAAATTTAACTTGCCAATTGAGACACAGCTTTGGAAGTAAAATAAGTGACCATCGGTAAGTGACGCAATTATCAGACGGTGCATCTATTTATGCTTTTAGATTAGCTATGTAAGTCCATCCTAGTTGGAAAATTATGCTATAGAACGGTCGATAAATTCCCGAATTTTTCGCTGATGGTGGCAAGGCATAGCAACAGAAAATGCACCGAGAAATTGACTGTGTGCATGCACAAGGGCCCATGCGCTGACCGATTCTCTTCATCGATTTTCTCTTTCAATTCCTAGAGCTAAGGGAAACGATTTTCTGAAATTTGTTCAAAACAGTGCTGTAACAGGCTGTATTGGCTATCAAAAGCAACATCAAACGCACCGAAAAATGTTAATCCAAGCGAGTTATTAATAAAAGAGAGAAGCGAGCTTCACGGTCACGCCCTTATGCATGCTAACTGTCGAATTTGTAATCTGTGATAGATATGGAAGTTACTTTTTTCCACCACAGAAACGCCCCGTGTTATTATGCCAAAATGATGCATGTGTGTCTACAAACAGCGAACGAAATCTTTTAAAAAACAGCAATATTTAGTTTTTTTGCCCAATCGGTAGATAACAGATGTACCGAGAACTTATTGGAGGTATTTATTGCTTATCGAGAAATTCCCAATCAACTTTGCATAACATTGTGGCAAAGTTGTGAGTGAATTTTTTTAGCGTTTTGAAGTTGAATAGCTGTGGAAACCTTATTTCTGATCAAAATCATTACCACCTGTTACCGTTGGTAAAAACGAGCACCCGGTTGCGAAAGGGTTGCGGTCGGTGAAAGTGAACACCCGGTCGGTGAAAGTGAACACCCAGTCCACTGACAGTACTCGACGGCTGATGAAGATGACCAAAATGAATGGCACACATACATGCGCATGCAGCTGATCGCGCAGTGGGATCAGCCATCGCAATTTGTTATTGTTGACGCTGAAGATCGAAACGAGATGGTGGAGTTCTCATCTTGTAATTTAGTGAAGTGAATTTGTCTGTTCACTTGTAGTTAATTATCAAAATAAGTGTGAAGTCAATTTTGTATGTGCAATAGTTTATTGTAAATATTGTGGAAGCTATATTTGGTGTTTTTGTAGATTTCGTCAGCTGATTGTTGGTCGATATTAGGTTTGCTCGTTGTTCTGCGCTCATGATATTTTGTGCTACTTACCGTGAGTTTGTTTGTATTTCGATAGTCAGTAAATGTAATAAATTAATGTTTTCAACATAGGTCCTCAAAACCGAGTATAGGAGTGTTAGCAGTGAGACTGGTAGTATTTATATTGAGGAAAACTTAATGTAAGTTGTTTGTTATTAATGATAAGTGCATCTGTGATTAATGTTTGTTGTATTAAAATTTTAGTTTGAGTATCGCCGAGAGCATACTTTGTAAAATAGTTTTCTATGCTCGATCTGAAGGACTGCGAGCAACACCACCTAAAATTTCATGAGCACAAATATCAGCTCTCACAAAACTTATAACAAATAAACTGGAACTTCACGTTTGCTGCAGTGCAGTACACAAGGAGTTCCAATTTCATGAGTGATGTCACGACTGTCCAAGATTTGTGCTCTAGAAATCTAAAGTGATAGATAATATCAGTTATCATGACGGTTATATTGTTGGACAATTCAATGAATCACCTGAAGAAAGCCCTACCTTCAAATCTGATTGTAATTTAGGAACCGAAATCATAGGTTTCTTCTACTGTATTTTAAATCAATATCTAGAAAAATTCACGAGAATGTCCGTACACTGCTTAACGTAGTCTACGTCAACCATGTACACAACCCCACATATATATTTTTTTACATAAGATAATCCATTTTGCAGGGCTCCTATGCAGCGGCTTTTAGTTAAGTGCGTTTTTGGGTCACTTTTCTCCACTGTGCGACGAGTGCTTAGGACCATCTTTGGTGGGATATATGAAAACGCTGTATGAAGGAGAACAATGAACCACGAGCTGGTGCCACTCTTTGATGAACTCAAAATCCAGAGAGTCACTAGAACTGGAAGGGTAAAATGTGTGGAACACGTTGTAAGAATGCCAGACAACAATCCCTCAAAAATGCCGTTTGCCTCGAATCCGGCTGGTACAAGACGCAGAAGCACGCAACGAGCTAGGTGGTTAGACCAAGTGAAGCAAAATCAAGAAACTGGAGACAAGAAGCCAAGAATCGAGTTTGTTGGCGCAACATTATAATACAGGTGCAATCCTGAAGGACGTCGGACCAGCAAAAGTAAGTAAGAAACCATTTCGTGACGAACGCACATAAGCTTGAACCAGTGATGGTTCCCACTCAAATGTTTGTAGAATTATTAAGGTTTATATTTCGTGTTGTAATAACCAATTTTTAGTATTAAGAAGGCAACAGTTTCATTATGAAACTCAAAAATTTTGTTTGCCATCAAAATAATACATGCTTATTTCTACCGATTGGTGTTGTATTGATGCATCAAACAAGTATTTTATGCATTCAAATCGATTTCTTAAATAAATCTAATCAAATTTCCATCAGCTCAGAACAAATGATCTAGTTGTCAAACACACATCTATTTTGACACAAATTAAAACACATTTCTAATTTATGAAAACACGCAGCCATCCATCCACACGCAACGTGCCATATCGCATTGCCTCAAATCGTAAAGCTCAACATGATTCATGTTCAACAAATTGACTACCACCACCTGAGGCGTAGTAGCAGAGATAGTAGTGCAGCGCACTATCCATGAATCGACCCATTCATTCATGTTTCAGCACTCTCGCATGGACGGCATTGAAGTGGGAAAAGTGGGTACGGAAAAACGGCCACGGAGGAAGAAAGCAAAACATCCGCAAACAACATGTTCCGAATTAAGTCAGCACTGCAGCCAGCCCAGTCAGCATCTACCTACTAAGTTGAACGATGCCGGCGGCGGGCAGCGACGATGGGATCGTGGCCAACATTTCTCACACTTACCACTGCCATCCAACCCGCATGGTTGTTCGTTTGATATTACCTAATTCGAAAATTGATTTTGTAACACACACGGACGGAGTGTCCGCTTGATCGCGATCAACCGCGTCGTCATCGTCGTCGTCGTCGTCGTCGGCTTCGTCGCGTCATCTACGAGTATTGCCAGCGGCGGCAGTGGCGGTCTCAATTGAAGTACATACTCTGCATCTACAACTAGCGAATCTTGACCGTACCGGAGATACTGGGGGAGGAAGAGGAGAAGGATGGAAAATCGTAGTGGAATGACAATGGAAGAGAGAAAAAGAAATGAGGTGGAACGAAATTTAAAGACCTGACCGTGGCACAACTGGCTTCGATTGCTGGATCGAAAGTGAAACAAATATGTACGGGTGATTGACAAGTTGATCCGAATCTCGCGATGAAATAGTGACGCATTCAGGTAGACAGTGACTCGTAATGTAACTAACCGAATCGCAGCATTTTCCCTGCCCTCTCTTAAAACGGCGAGCAGTTGGTAGATCTATTCATGTCTAGTTCGTTTGTTGTTCAATGAAAGTGGCAATCTTCACTATTCAAATATTATGTGCATATAAAATCGTGCAGTCCATAAATAATTCCCACCCTGATGACATCGCTGCCCATATTTTCCCGTGTAGCTCATTCAACACAGTTATCTAACACATATCACAGTACTAATTTGACAAAACTTGACCGCGTATTGGATTATGCTTAACCGGATGTGTGAAACTGTCGTCTGGTGGCAATGGGCAGTTTATTGATGGCTTACATGCATGGTGTGAAAGATATCGATCCAAACTGCCAAAAATGTCGTTCGGTTTGAAATGAAACCACAGGTATATTTAAAAAAAAAACCACAAGGATGTATGTATGTATGTAAGGTAGTCAACATCCCTTCTAGATATTGTATGTATGCTGCTCCACTTACTAGCAAGATAAAATTGAGCTACCGGATTCAATTCACAATATCACTCGAATAGGTCCAAAAACGAAGGAGCACAACCTTAGGCGAAATCAGTGAGAAAATGAGTCTTCTTCCAACGATACGATTCAACAAATCGAATATCGCAATTCTCAATACTTATTGAACTTCCTAATAGGATGGTTTATTAAGAAGGGCGCATCACTTTCCCTTAAACTGTTGGAGTAGAATGCACATAATCACAATCGAATCCTTACGATTGAAATAACGGGGGAGATCTACCTCAAGGAGTGTCTACAGAAGCGTCTGTTTCCTCTGATGAAGCAAGAGGAGGGCCCTACGATCTTCTGGTCTGACTATTCAAATGTTGTCCTGGAGTGGTACAAGGATCTCACCTATTTTTGGTGGGACGCAGTTCCACAGAATGTGCTACGTTTGCGGAAACACTGCATCGGTGGAACACATCCTATGCCTGTGTCCGCAATACAAACATCTACGGGAGCAGTACGCACTTCCCAACAGCATTAGGGACATACTGGACGACGAACCTTCCACTTTAGCGACAGTTATTTATTTCCTCAAGGACGCTGGGATATACAACAACATTTAGGCCCTTTTAACTTTCTTTTGACTGACGGGACATCTCTGACGGACGGGGGATTAAAAAAAAGTAATGTAGGTCAAGTATTGTCGGTCATCCAGGTTCGAATTCAAGTGAGAAGCTAAGGTCGTGTATGATCGGGTTCTATGGGTTCAATGGGTAAATGCTAAATATATTCCAGTAGTCTGGCTTCTCTGAGGAAACCAAGTAATGCCACGGTTCTGGTCGGATCCTCACTAATAGCATCTTTGATGCTTCCAGGTATATCATAAAATTCACGGGGGCCCACATATTGGGGACAATGGCATCTGATGTACACTACCATGTGTGGGACATGACAGATGTCGCAGATCCTGCGTAAAGGACAGTTTCCGGAAGAAGTTATGGGAAATGTTGTTCTCGTGGGTCCTCCCACATATGTGTGACCTCCTTGATCTTTCTGATGAAAGTATCCCCTGAGCAAAGTCAATCAGCTGACCAGATCACCATTGAAACCCATTTTTTTTTAATCATTCGCTGGTACCACCCGTGTGTAAATAGGGGCTTGTCTTCCAGATGCCGCCAAGGACTAAGATATATAATAATGAATGAAATATGGGTCATTTCAGCTCAAGTGGGTACACCACCTGTGGTCGATGTCACCGATTTGAGCCATACTTGGCCAAAACGCTAATTTGGCATTCTGAACAAACGCATTTTTTTTTTATTATTTTGCTCTAAAGTGCCTAGATCCTTCTGGGCTACAACCCTGTATTTTCGAGATTTAAAAAAATTTCAACTTTCAGAAGAGATTACTCCACAATCAAATAAGCTATTCGTGATCTTAGTACGTCAATTTGAAGGTTTTTTAATGTTAATTCTTATAGGTGTACCCAAATTTTGTTTTTGTTATAGTAACTACAGTAAACAGGCTGATTACCGGCAGGTATTAAAATTGTCAAAAAATGGCCCATTTTCACCATGGGCGGGATTTTTTATTGCTTAATATTTTGGGCTCCAATTTTCACCACACTTTGGAAAACTCTTGTATTTGATGTGTTTCCAAGGGCAAATTATTTGGACAAATAGTTTTTGAGATATGACCAGATGAGTGAGTGGTAGTTTTGAGCTTTTCTGATGAAAAATCAATGCTATTTAATATATTTTTGTTTTTTTCTTGAATTCCTTCATGGCACAATAATATTGTTTTGTTATTTTTTACATGTTCTGGGCTGGATTCTCATTATATGAAATCATAACTACCTCATATATTTACTTCTGTCCATTATTTAATTATGATCCTAAAAGTGAAAAATACGTTCCTATGGGATGCAGCTAAAACGTGCTTAAGAAGTACGATGAAATCAGATAGATTAGCAGGTATGCAAAATTTCAGATGTGGATGACAGTTGCTACTTGAATAAAATCGAATACAACATATCAAGAAGACTGGCAACTTTTCGAGAATCCAAGCGACAGATACAATAGCACTGCGCTTGAGTGAAGGTGGAAGCAACGCATAGAAAAATTAGCAAATACACAAACCTTTCTTCTGAGGAAGAAATTATTTCTATCAAATTCGTTCGAAACATTTACCTTTGAGCGGCAGATGACGTGATTGTACCTGTCTCATTGCATTCGTATGAGAAAATGGAAGAGTTGCCAGTCTTCTTGATTTGTTGTCTTCGATACTACCCTTATTTGAGTAATTAATTTTTTTAGATGCAATCTCACGAGCAAGAATGCTTTTTTTTTATTATAGTTATAAAGAAAAATAAACGTTGAACCTTTTTATTTTTTTGTAAACACACTTTCCATTCATGAAAGTAACTGTCATGTTCTTCTTATACGCATTTGAAGCTTATTGCTTATCGCATATTAGCTTATTACGTGCTGTCAACTTAGTGTTCTAAATGCACTTCCACAGTTATTAATTGAGAGCTTTCGATGCCAAAATAATGGTTAACGTAACTGCCATGTATCGTCAGCAAACCCATAGTACAGAATCAGTTTGTAAACTATTAAGTAACATATTTTTAGTGAAATAGTGATGGAAAAATGGTACAACCCACCACGCTTTTCGGGGGATGGTACTCATTTTACATACTTGCGATTCGAGTTTACATAAATATCTGTTTGCTACCAGCCCACCCAAGTAACGCGATTTTATAGCATTCTACAAGTCTAAATCATGGTCTACAGAACCCTCATAAAACCAAAATTTTTACTTGGGCAGTCAGATGAAATAATTTTTGAAGTGCTCCCAACGTTGAAAATATACCTCTTTTTATGTCACCGGCAAATTTTGTCTTCTGAGCACAAACACAACTTACTACTTGTTTTTTTTTCCAAGCCTAAAAATCTATACTAATACTTGGACATAATTATAAGTCTATAATTGTTTCCTGTACGTAGCTTCAAATGCGTAGAAGAAAAGAACATGACAGTCACGTTCATGAATGGAAAGCGTGTTTTCAAAAAATGAAAAATGAAGGTTCAACGTTTATTTTTCTTTATAGCTATAATAAAAAAGCATTCTTGCTAGTGAGATTAATTACTCAAATAAGGGTATTATTCAAGCAGCAGCTTTCATCCACAACTGAAATTTTATTTTTCTGCTAATCGATCTGATTTCATCGTACTTCTTACGCACGTTTTGACTGTATCCCATAGGAACGTACTTTTCACTTTTAGGACCACAATTAAATTATGGACAGAAGTAAATAAATGAGGTAGTTATGATTTCATATATTGAGAATCCAGCCCAGAACATGTGAAAAATAACATAAAAATATGATTGTGAGATCGGCGTGAAGGAATTCAAGAAGAAAAAAAACTACAAGGGACAGCCCAATGGGGTTGTACGCAATGATGACGTAGGACTTCGTGGTATGGTATAATAAATATTTTTGTTAACTGCAGCAGGAGCTTGTGTTTTGTGTAGGAATACGAATTTTAGCGGGGTTCTCTCTGTTTATACTCTTTAGTATGACTGTGATTGCCCTGAAAAGAACCTTTTGATATGAATTTTAGTTGGGACATGTTCAGAAAATTAACTCTTTTGTAAAATGTTGGTGGCACTGAAAATGACCGAAATACAGGCTGATGAAGGGAAGTTGATGATGACGTGTAGGCAGCTGCGTATACAGTGACGGCATCACGGATCACATTTTCTCGGCACACCTCGGGTTTCCTCGTACATAAGACCGGAGATGAGCTTGACACCACCACGTCGAGCCAGACGACGAAGAGCAGGCCCTGGATCTAGGCGAGTAAGAGAGGTGCCACAGTCGGAAGAAGTGTTAGTTTGTTTACTAAAATGAACCGCCCATTTTGTTATGGCAAGTTTTGCTATAAGAAATGCTCCTCGTGTTTATTAGCGAAAATCACATCAAAGATTGATTAATTGCGTAGGAAATCAGTTTGGCACGGCATTTGTAACCAGCATACACCTTCCGGTCGTATGGAACAGGTCAAAAACTGTCTAAATCCGCAGATAAAAATTTTTGTTTTGAATTTCTGTATGGCAAAATAGTGAACTTTTCGTGAACATTAACGGCAAAGAACTCACCAACACTCGGAGACCGTGAGTTCCTGCCCACCTGTCTTAAAAACATCTCGGCCCTGGATGTTATCACACGATGACACTTGGCGATTCTTTTACCAAATCCTTTGCCACCCTTTCCACGACCAGTCATGCCTCCTGGTTGTTTACCGTTGAACGGGTGAATCGCAACTAATGCGAAGGCGTTAGTTTAGTTTAAATGATCTTTATTTTAGTTTAACTTGGACGATTACCATATAAATTTTTACTACGTGATTTAATTGCTTTCTTCATCTTTAGGTATGGGCAAAATTCAAAATTTGTTTTACAGAATTAGTCCTAGACTTAGTACACGGTCGACCACCTTGGTGGGATTGGTTTGTTTTGTTTTTAGAATTTGAAGAGAAACTACTTAATACTACTATTTACAGCTTAAAACTAACCTACTCTACTATATACACTTAACCTACTATGTACAAATTGCTTATTAAAGCATGTTCAGAAAGATTGCATTTTTGAATAAATTTAGTTGTCATATCATCAATTTTGGAATCTACTTTGGGAATTTCTGCCTCTTGATGGAGGTCTGCTATTCTTGTGTCGAATGGACGATCTAGGATCATCCTCAACACTCTATTCTGTGCAACCTGGATTTTGTTCCTGTGGGTCTGAGCGCACGATTCCCACACCGGGGCGGCATAGAAGATCGCGGGGGCTATGATCTGTTTGTAAACAGCCAGTTTGTTTTGCCTTGAGAGGCGGGATCTGCGGCAAATGAGCGGATACAAACACCTAACCAAGGCGGAGCACTTAACTAGGGTTTTCTCTATGTGCGAGCGGAACAGGAGCTTCTCATCGAACAACATCCCGAGATAAGTAACATCAGTGGACCACTCGACCCTTGTACCATCCATTATTACGGTACAGGAGGGAGACGGTTTAAGTTTTAATGATTGTCTGTGAAGGAACATGATCGCTTGGGTTTTCGAGGCGTTGATTTTGATTTTCCACGTGGTGGCATAATCAGTAAAGGTGTCAAGGCATCGTTGGAGCTTGTTCGTAATTTCACGAGGCATCCTACCCTTGACGGCTATCGCGGTGTCATCTGCAAACAGAAAGAACACGCAACCGTCTCCTAGAGGAGGGATGTCCGACGTGTAGATGCTGTAAAGCAGTGGTCCCAGCAGACTCCCTTGCGGAACACCTGCTGGGATCGGAAATTGTCCCGAAAGGGAACTATTCAACGACACCCTGAACGACCTTTGCTGGAGATAGTTACGGGTGATTTTCACAAGGTATGGTGGAAAGTTGGAGTTACAAAGCTTGTATATAAGTCCGTCGTGCCAGACATTGTCAAACGCCTTTTCGACGTCTAACAAGGCCATGGCTGTGGACTTGGATACAGCTTTGTTACTTCGGATGTTATTCATCACCCGCACTAGCTGATGATTGGTGGAATGCCCCTTGCGGAACCCGAACTGTTCCGGAAGAAGAATGTCATGTTCCTCCACAAACTTGTTTAGTCGGCTGAGGATCAATTTTTCGAACAGCTTGCTCAGCGCTGAGAGCAGGCTAATCGGTCTGTAGCTTGACGGTAGTGAAGGGTCTTTCCCAGGTTTGCGGATCGGGATGATTTTTGCCACCTTCCAGATGCTTGGAAAGTAGTGCAGTTCCAAGCATCTGTTGAAGGTGGCAGCTAGCAGCGAGTGCACCCTCGGGCTGAGATTTTTCAACGCTAGGTTGAATATTCCGTCAAACCCGGGAGCCTTCATGTTCTTACTGTATTTCAGCGCTGAGCAAATTTGTTCCTCTGTAATCCGTTCTTCTGGAGGGACGGCACAAGGGGAGGCATCTAACGTCAGGACGCACTGCGCAACCTGGTTCTCGAGTGGACTTGGGATTTTAGAGCCAAGCAAATGCGACTGGGCAATGTGCTCCCCAATCGCATTGGCCTTCTCTTCGTTGGTGATAAGCCGTTCGTCATTGACTCTAAGTGGTGGAATGGGCTTGGGGTGAGACTTCAGCACCTTGGCAACCTTCCAGAATGGTCTGGAACGGTCGTCCAGGTTCTGAACGAGCCGCCCGAAACTCTCGTTCCGGATTGAGACCATTCTGGAAGCGATCTGCCGATTCAGGTCGACCATTTCGTATTTACGCTGCAGATCCCCAGTCCGCTGAAACTGGCGTCTACGAACATTTCTGAGCCGAATCAAGAGTTTGGTGTGGGAATCAATTGCTTGAAACTTACCCCTCACAGGAACTCGTCGAACGCACTCTTCGTCAGCCACGGATATGGCTTGATGGGACCCTCCAGGGCCCGGTCGATGTCATCCACTGTGTCGAGCGGTGGGTTATCGTCGATGTGGCGGTCGACCACGCGTCGAAACTGGACCCAGTTGACTCGATGGTAGTCCTTCCGCTGGCACGGTGCAGGGGCCACGTTGTAGCCCAGCTCGGTCAGCACCGGTTGGTGGTCCGAACTCAGGTCGTTGACGGCAACCGGCTTGGCTAATCTGGTGTTTGCCAAGAACAGGTCCAGCGTCGATGGGTTGCCCGTCGGTGATGTGAAGGTTGGTTCGTCCGGAAACCAGACGGAATAGAGACCATGCTGGGAATGGTCGAATAGCAGGCGGCCGTTCTGGTTCTGCTGGTAGTTCCGCCAGGCCTCGTGCCGGGCGTTCAGGTCCCCTCCGATTACAAAGCGGGCATTGGTGTGGGTTATGATGGCAAGGTCGTTCTTGAACTGCTGTGCTGTACCATTGCTAACGGTACATTGCCGGGGACAGTAGACAACGATGAACCGGACGTTTCCGGTCGATGTTTCCACCTCAACGCCGACGGCCTCGATGATGGAAGTGCGGTAGTGGGGTAGGGTGCAGTACTTGATGCCTTTCTTGATGATGACCGCGACACCGCCCCCCCTGGAGCTGGTGCGATCAAGCCGGACAATGCTGTGGTCGGGCAGCCAGAAGCTGTCACCGGTCTTGAGGTGGGTCTCGGTGAGAAGGCCCACGTCGATGTCGTGCTTGCGGAGGAAGTCTGCAAGCTCAATGTTTTTCGCCCCTACGGAGCGAGCGTTCCAGTTGGCGATCTTTATGGGTTCACGGTCCATAATTAGCGACGAAGGAGATGATAGCTTGGAGCTGTTGTGTTCTTGTTGCGCAGGTGCGCTTGATGATGATGGCCTGGGCCAACAGTGTGACGATCTCATCCGTTGACAGCGGAGAATCGTCTGTAGCTTCACCGGTTGTACCGGCCAATCCCGGAGCAGGGGGATCCGTCGATGGCCCGGAGGCTTGACCGGGTACTGCAGCGGCAGCCAACTGGGCAGCAGCCAACTGTTGGTTGAGCGGGAGCGGCGGCAACACTGGAATTGGCCGTGATTGGACCGGTGATAACGGAGGAAAGTTCTACGCGTTGTTTTCTGGAACCTTCTTGCGACCGGGCTGGCTGTTGGACGAGGCCTTCTTCCGGATCTCGGTGTATTCGGCCCGCTTCGGACAGGTCTTACTCGTGGCCTTGTGGGCGGCACCGCAGTTGGCGCATGTGGGAGTGGCTTCCTCGATGCTGTCGCAGTTGTCGATCTTGTGGTTTTTGCCGCATTTGATGCAGCGGCTGGCCATGCGGCAATTCCTGGTGCCGTGCCCGAACAATAGGCAGTTCGAGCACTGAGTGACGCCACGGTGGGTGGGTTTATACCGCTCCCACTTCACTACGATGTGGAACAGTGTGCGTGTCGTCTGGAGATCCTTCACGGTTGTGGAGTTCTTCTCCAGATGGACCAGGTAGAGCTGGTCACGATACTTGATGGCCTTGCTGCGGGTCATCTTGTGGACTTCGACCGGCTTGAGGCCGTTCGCCTTAATCTCGTCCATTAAGGTGGTGGTGTCCATGTCGTGGAGCCCGCGCAGCACCACTTTCAGCGGCTTGGTGGCCTCGATGTCGTGGGAGAAGTACTCCAGCCTCATTCTGTCCAAGAGGGCCTGAACTGCGTTGAAGTGTTTTTCGGCCGGGACCATCAGTTTGTAGCCTTCCGTGCACCGTTGAATGGTGCAGCGAAGGCCCTGCTTAATGTAGAAATCCAGCTGCTCCCATAGCCCGGGAGGGAAGCCCTTCACATAGAAGGGTGGCAACTTAACTTTTTTCGGCACCGTCTCAGGGTCCGACTGCGGCTGCGCTCCGTTCTGCAGGGCGGAGAACGGATTGTTGCTCAGCAGCTTTTTTGCTGCCGATGCGGTGGCGCTGATGTCTTCAGGTCTGGGTCTTTTAGTTCCGGGAGGCCCCGGCTGCGGGTCCGCAAGGCCTGTCGGGACGGGCAATGGGGTTTTCTTCTGCTTCTTCTGAGCTGGCTCGGTGGTCGCGCCGTCTCCTGGGAGAGTCTGTTTTCCCGGTAAGCCGGCACTCGCGTTACCGCGCGATTTCTTACCCATGGCTGGGTCAGCGAGAGCGTCACTATACAACGCGGAGCTAATTCGACTTGCGAACGAACGAACGAAACTAGAGAGAATTCAAATCGACTGAACTGCTCAACAGTCTGGCAGCGAATCTAATGCGAAGGCGCAGTTAGCTACCTGTTATATAGACAACCAGCTCTGCCGGTACCATATTTTCTCGCTTCCTATTGGCTATACACAGTAACCATTGAGAAGTGAGAATGGTACCGGCAGAGCTGTAGGCGCCTAATACATAGGTGACACAGTAGGATAGGAAGAAGTGTTAGTTTGCTTACTAAAATGAACTATGCCCATTTTGTTATAGCAAGTTTTGCTAAAAGAAATGTTCCTCGTGTTTTTTAGCGAAATTCACATCAAATGTTGATTAATTGCATAGGAAATCAGTTTGGCACGGCATTTGTGACCAGCGTACACCTTCTGGTCGTATGAAACAGGTCAAAAACCGTCCGAATCCGCCCAAAAAAAATAGTTTTGAATTCCTGTATGGCAAAATAGTGAACTTTTCGTGAACATTGACGGCAAAGAACTCACCAACACTGGGAGCCCGTGAGTTCCTGCCCACCTGTCATATTTCCCGCCTAGGGCAGAGCTGGTTGTCTATATAACACGCCAAGAGCAGACAGTCCTGGCCATGGATGTCGTCTAAGCATCATTATCACCAACATTCAGGGCCACCAAGTTCATTTAAGTAAAGAGTTAATTTAGTTAGTAGAATTTTTAAAGGACTACAAAAATAGTTTTCACCATTAAGTCAAGGCTATTTTTTCTCATTGATAGTAAGTTAAAAATGTTTTTGAAAAAACCTTTTGACGTAAGACTACGTCTGTGATTTCTATATGGGGGTACACTTTGTTAAAACCAAAAATGGAACATGTAACGAAATTATGAAAGATTTTGAATGTTAATAACTCAGCTGCCCCTGTACCAATTTCAATATTTTTATCACCAATCGATCAGAAATATTTTCACGCATCGATAACAATGTCTTCGACTGTTGATTAACAACAAAAAAAAACTATTGAAAAAGTGATAAATGTCAAGCGTTGTCCAAAAGCATAGAAATAACTATCAAGCCCACCAATTACGTACATGCATATGCTGCATCTCCAACACAGTCATCAAAGAGTCGTTAGTAGAAGAAGCAAGTCGCAGTCGCATTCGTCTCCAATCTTCGGGCGTGTGTGAGTAGAGAGAATGCAATTGCGAAACATTTTGTACACTCATTGCCATTTTCAGAACCACACGCCCCCAATGACCACACAAAATGCTCTCCAGAGTTGTAATCTTGTAACCAAACTTGGAAGCAGGAGTGCAAGTGATTTTGATCAATTCTCTTCATCGACTTTCTGTTTCGTTAATAACTCGACGGCAAATACATTCTTTGATACGTTTGTTGTTCTGGATGATAGAAGAGCATAGCAGAAATAGTGCGGAATGGGAGAGTGAAGCCATGGTCATCAAAGGAGGAAATCGATGAAGATAATTGACTTTCACCCCTATGCTTCTAATTCAATCGTCGTCATAGCAATGAAAACTAGCATAACACCGCTTTTGGTTCTTGGGTTGCACTTGCTCGTTGCAATTCTGCTGTTCGACATTTTCGAAGGACCACCACAAAACATGAAATTACAATATTTTCTAGGGATGCCTAAAAGTCCAATTAATCGACTAACGGCTAATCGTAAAGATTTTTTCAGCTATTCGATTAAGTCTTTCTGCTAAAGGCTGAGATTTACCAACTTGTTGAGAGAATGAGTTTAACGAGAAAAACTAAAAAAGAGCGGAGCTTTAACTGGGTGGACACTGATATTCTGCGGCCTTCCATCTTATCGCAGATTCCAGTTCAAACCCTGTCCAGCAGCAGACGGGCCGAGACTCTTGCAAGTGCCCAATCATTGAACCGAATAATATGGGATTGCTCTTTCCGATTTGCTGATCCAGCTGCCTACACGTCATTATCATCTTCCAAAGGCTTTAAGCCTGTACTACCATCAGCCCTTTTCAGGGCCACCAAGATTTTCCAAAAAAGTTTAATTTCTGAACATGTCCCAACTAAAATTCATATCAAAAGGTGCTTTCCAGGGCAATCATAGTCATACTAAAGAGTATAAACAGAGAGAACCTACATTCCTTTTCCTACAAAAAATACAAGCTCCTGCTGCAGTTAAAAAATAACACTTATTATATAAGACCACGTAGTCCTACGTCACCATTGCATACAACTCCATAGGGCTGTCCCTTGTAGTTTTTTTTTTATTTAATTCTATCTTATTTAACAAAAATTTCCAGGAAAAAACTGAAAGACAAAGTCTATAAACGATTTCTTTAGGTTGCCGTCAACTTTTTTTTGGAAAGCTATACACATGTGAAGCAAGTTTGGTTACAAGATTACATCTCTGGAGAGCATTTTGTGTGGTCGTTGGGAGCATGTGGTTCTGAATATGGCGATGAGTGTGCAAAATATTACGCAATTCCACCCTCCCTATTCGCACGTGCCCGAGGATCGAAGGCGAATTCCACTTTGACTTGTTTCGTCTACTTACTACTTTCTGACGACTGTGCTGGGGAAGCAGCATATGCATGTAGGTAATTGGTGGATTTGTTAGTTTTTTAGATTTGTTTTGGGCAATGCTGGACATTTACCAGTTTTTCAATAGTTTCTTGATGAAAATCAACATTTGAAAGCATTTCTGATTGATTGGCGATAAAATTATTGAAATTGAAGCAGGGGCAGCTGAGTTATTAACGTTCAAAATCTTTCTTAATTTGTTACATGTTTCATTTTTGGTTTTAACAAAGTGTACCCCCATATAAAAATCAAAGACGCAGTCCTACGTCAAAAGTGGTATTGATTTTCCACCAAAAAAGCTCAAAACTACCACTCACTCATCTGGTCATATATCAAAAACTATTTGTCCAAATAATTTGCCCTTGAAAACATATCAAATACAAGAGTTTTCCAAAGTGTCGTGAAAATTGGAGCCCAAAATATTAAGAAATAAAAAATCCCGCCCACGGTGAAAATGGGCCATTATTTGACAATTTGGATACCTGGCGGTAATCTGTCTGTTTACTGTAGTTACTATAGCAAAAACAAAATTTGGGTACACCTATAATAATTTACATTACAAAACCTTCAAATTGACGTTCTAAGATCACGAATAGCTTATTTGGTTGTGGAGTAATCTCTTCTGAAAGTTGAAATTTTTAAAAATCTCGAAAATACAGGGTTGTAGCCCAGAAGGATCTAGGCACTTTAGAGCAAAATAAAAAAAGGTGTTTGTTCAGAATGCCAAAATAAGCGTTTTGGCCAAGTTTAGGTCAAATCGGTGACATTGACAATAACTTTTTTTAAATTCTGTACCTACTTGAGCTGGAATGACCCATATACATAATTATTCTAAGTCACTGCTGTAAAAAGACTGACTTTATTCTGGTCTACTCATAAACACAAAGCATAAGCTATGCTGATACTTTTGTGTCTTAATAATCCACCGGATGCTGTTATGCTTAGTGGTACTGTTGTTTGCTGGGTGTTGTTTATGTTGACTGCGAGTGTGGGTTGTTTACAAAGAAGACCGGTGGCAACGGTAATATATGTAATATTAAGTGCTGCGAGGCTGAAAAAATCGTTGCTCGGCGAAAAGTACGTTTGATTGAGCTATATTTCGCGTCTGTTATGACTCAAATTTATGTCAAAATTGACGCTCGTATATGTCACTCTCAGAGCACCTAAATTTACATGATTTTTTCTAAGTGTGTAGAGGAACGGCAGTTTGTTTTCCAACAAAACTGTTTCCCTATTACTCGTATCGAATCGAACGAAATTCAAATGGTGCAGTAGTGTGCGCCGATCAAAAGTCAAAAATCTCTATACGATTTGACGGTTTGTTTAGATACGTCAACTCAAGTTGGCCGGTCTATAACTTGACTGTCTATAGTCACAGAAAAAGTGAATGAACCGGACAGTGTGTTGCCATCCTATTCCATCTTTTTATTCGAGAACACCCACCCCCAGATGCAGTTTTAGTGCTGAACGAAGCAGCCATTTTCGCCGTTTTAAACCTGAATAAAAGTCGTAAAAATCTGGAAAAAAAAAATCCAGAAAAATTAAAGGGAATCCGACGAACTTTTTCAAAGGATCAGGTAAGCTATAAATTAAGCAAAATCAATATTGCACTAATCATTATGTTGAGTTTCATGTGACCTCAGTCGCACGATGCATTTCGACGCATGTCAGAATCTGTCCACTTCCCGGGGGTACCCGGTATATCTGAAAGAGGCCATTGTGGCGAGGAAATCGAGAAAAAAATCAATAGCGATCTATGAGGATCTGAAACTTGTTCCACTCAAATTGATCCAGCCATCTCCGCTGAAAATTGAGTGAGTTAAACGCATACGAGATTACATACATACATACACACTTATACACACACATACATAAACATTTTCCGATTCCGTTGAGATGAGGCTATTGGTTTATGCCATTCGTCTCTCCGGGTCTTGGAACGAATTTGTGTTTTTCAAGTGATATCATAGCCTTTCGGTACACCTTGATGTACGAGAAAGGCAAAAAGGTTGGTAAATATTAGCAAATTGTGCCAAGTTTTTCTCCCCCAGGTGTGTAATTATTTTGCAAAATGTAATGAATATGTTGCTTGATTTATCTTATTTTAAAACTGTATTTGTAAAATCGTTACCACAGTGTTAGTGTTTATCGCCAATTCATCGTACTTTTGGCTTCGTTGTACAGTATTCTCCATTTCTCGATGATCTTTATTTCGACATTCTTTCCAATCTTAATCGTTTCAGCAACCCTGATCCTGATTCATCAACCCTTTTTGAGCACGAAGTGTTTAGAATCGTATCAATAAGCTCATAGATTGCTCTTTTGATGGTGGATTTCTTCATATTTAGGTGGTGAAAAGTTGAAAGGCTCACTCAGATGTGCTCGTTCCCCCGTTGCTGGCGTGAAAAAGAACCAGTACTAAGTAACTATCGGATTTCCACACTTCATGTCATATAAGGTTGACTCAAATTTAAGTTTAAATTACTCAAACTCTAGAAAACGTAGTTTACTTGAAGACTGAGTAAAATTTTCCGAGTCTCATAAATTTTTTCGAATCTGACAAAAATTGACGAAAAATTTACTCATTCTAGAAGTATACACTCAAAGAATAAATCACATATCAAATGGAAAATATTCATTAGAATTTCACATAACTTTCATGTGATATCATAATGGGGAATTTTACCATGTGTCAAAATGAGATTTAAGTGATTTATCATAAAAACTCATGTGATCACATGAATTTTATGTGAAATTGAGATAGATATCATTGGTTTTGTTAATGGAAAAATATGATGTGCATTCTCAATAGAAACTACATGAAAAAAATTCCGTGTAATAATTTCATATGTACATCGAGAAGTTGTTCATAACAAATTCCTTTTTACGTAAAGTTTTACTCTGAGTTAACTACATTTTCAACAATATGAGTGAACTAATCTCAATTTTGAGTCATGTAAGGCATTTGTCGTGTAAGCGTAACTTATCTCTTTTAATAATTGATTTAACGTACATATACGGCGTAAATGGATGCATTCCCAACTCCAATTAGGTTCAATCCGTTAAAAGCAGGTCTGCTTTGCGCGAACATGTCTTTTACTGAAATTTCAAATTTCGCACCCCCCCCCCCCCCCCCGTCACACGCAAAACTTTTGCTAATGTTATGCAGGCCAATTACAGACATTTCATAAATTCACAGACATTTTTAGCAGACTTCTGAAAAAATCATCTGGCATCTCTGGCCACTGGACAAGCATTGTAAGATACCAGACGTATGATTCTTTCGCTCTCCCCGTCGTAGGTTTGATTACAAATGTTCGTTTCTTGGCACAACCGGGAAAATGGATCGGCAATGTTTGTTTTCCCTGGCTGATATATTACTTTGCATTTATACGACATAAGACGAAGTTTCCATATTTCTATGCGCGCACACTGCTTAGCCTTATCTCCAAATATGGTTACCAAGGGTTTGTGATGCGTTATAAGCCAGAAAATGTCCCGTAAAGATACCCATTCCTCAATTATATCTTGATCTTATAACTCCTTTAACTTTAGAAGCGTTAGTTTTTTTTAAGGAATTGGTATCAATGCAAAATCGCCAATCAAATATACGTAATTTTATTCATAATATAACCTACATATACTACACCTAGAAGACTTCAGGATCTTTAAAAGGTGTTTAATGACTAATACAAATTTGCTAAATAATGCAGAAGAAGCAAGGAAATATGTTTGGCCACCTTCTTGTATGAAGATTCCCCATAGGGCATGCCTATCTTAAAATTTAACTTAATTATTGCTTTTTTCAGCTTCATACGTTAAGTAGATCGTCAGTTGTATGTCCGCGATAAAAAGTGAAACAAATTATAAGACAAAAAAGCTTCCGTGAACCATGTCTTGAAAATCTCCGAAAGGTTATCAATTCAAGCCAATCGCTCCGACTCGCTGCATTTATCACACAAGCTGCCGAAATTTCTCTGCACGCGATCGGGCCTATTTCGGCGGTCATAAATCAAAATTCATTTTCTCCCCTGTGGCCACTGCTGACAACACGCTAATCAGGATGCACTTACCAACTGCCCAGCCGTCGGTGTTGCATCTCGCAATGATTTGCAGAAAATTGCATTTCGCTTTCGCCCGTCGTCGTAACCTTCCGCTTCTTCGTTGACTTTCATCATCATGATCATGATGATATCCGCGGCTGATGTCCCTTGCCCATTAAATAGTTTATTGCCGCCCGGTTCGATGTGAGGGGAAGGAGGAATTCACCCTTCAGGAATTTCAACTATTTATCAACGACGAACTCCCGAACGCCTACCGACAGCGTCTCTTTGTTTCACTTTTGTTCCGATTCAGGCGCCCCCGAAAAACAAAATGAAAACGAAGAAAATGTTAGGCCACTTCCGAATTGGGGCACGTAGGTGGGGTGGGATGGGATGCCATTCTTCTCGGGCAGGTGAAATCGATAACCAATGGTGATGCTGACACTGAATACATAATCAATTAGACGATTAAAGCGTGCACGTCGTGAAATTCCCTGGGAACGAATCTCTCTGTTATTGATTTTCGAACGGCGAATGGCCATTACTTTCAGAAGAAGGATTCGAGCTTTTAGGCACCGGGTGTGGGCCAGAACTCTCGAGTCGTCTGCCAGTCCGCGGACGGAAACCGGTTCTGAAAGTATGCTTGATGTGAAATCGACCTCTGCTGGCTATGTGGTTACAAGTGTCTCGTCAATTTCTCCTGCCCATTATTTGCCCAGTCCATCGGGTGAGGTGTCAAGTGGTTTTGGTGTCACTTTTACTCTTCAACATTCTTCGCACTGGTACTGGTGCGACCACAGGAAGTGCTAATCAAATTTTAGCAGCAACCATTCGTATACATTCGTGTCTGGCAAAAAGTACGATTTGGCATTGGTGTTCTACGCCTATAGAGGTAGGCATGTTTGGATGGCCCATTTCTTATGGGGTGTTGGCGACGTTGTTTCTTTTTATTTTTGCAAACATAACAGCTGTGTATGAATGACACATTTATCGAATGGAATTTCGGAACGTCAAATGGTTGCGGTCCGGTGTCGCGAAATTGAATATCTTGACATAAATTTGCGCTCAGTGGTTACAAATATAGCACAAGTGGACGGCGCAGGCAAGGTTGTGGAATCATCGAATCACTTCTGCTTCCGATTTTTGTGTAAAAGGGGTGTTGTAAATTTGTCTCGTTCAAGGTAATGGAATGAAGACCTTTGCATCTTTCAAATGTTCAAATTAAGGTGGTCGTGTACTATATTTAACATTATTTATTTCCGCACGAGATTGAACACAAAATTGAATTCTTCTATCAAAGATGACTATTAAATTTATTTACCTTTCCATACATACCGAGGAGGTGACTCTATCTACGATGGTTAGTTGCGCGAACGTGAGAGATTTTCGGAGCATCTAGGAATGCAGTTAAGATGTGACGCCCCCTTGATACATACCGTGAGATTTGATAAAGAGTCACAGATTGTTGAGATATTGATTAAAATCTAAACTGCTTCTTGATTCCAATTTCATCATCATCATCACCAGTTTCAATTCAGTCCAAACACATTGAAACGTTATCGTTATTATCGTTTTTATCGATTTTGTTTTATATCTTTTGAACTGAACTGTCGTACCAAACGCATGATTGGTTTGTTCATGTCGATTAGACCTGTTCATTTTAAACGAAATGTTCGGAATGTAACGGGTCAACCGTGATTACTGTTCGTCATGTTAATTTGAACTTCTGTGCAAATTTTCAGCAAAATCGGTGATGATTTAGAGATGCTTCAAGTTAATTTTATGTTTTTAAGGTAATTTACGGCTTACAATATTTGTATCTCGAGACTGAAACAACGAAAGCTGCTGTAACAACTTTCATAGCAAAGTTTAATGTGTTATGTATCAACTTTGTAACCAAAGGTTGACTATTCGAAGTGATTTTATTGAAGTTTGACTTAGTTTCATGCTCGAAGATATCTTAAAAAGTGAAGAATTTTAAAGTATTTGTTCTACGAATTTTCCATATATCAATGAAACAGTCATCGGTCGTCATTGAAAAGCAATGCAACTATGTTCTGTCAATCTAATTGACTTTTATTGGTTCTGTTGTCTTGTGAATTTTAGCTAAAACGGCCTCTTTTCTCATTTTTATCTCTCAATCTATGAAATATACACGAAAACTATGTTGGAACGAAACTTCTAGAACAATATGAGGAACATTATGCCGTACACTACACATTTTTATAGCATATGGGTGGAAAATTCGTAGAACAAATACTTTAAAATTCTTCACTTTTTAAGATATCTTCGAGCATGAAACTAAGTCAAACTTCAATAAAATCACTTCGAATAGTCAACCTTTGGTTACAAAGTTGATACATAACACATTAAAATTTGCTATGAAAGTTGTTACAGCAGCTTTCGTTGTTTCAGTCTCGAGATACAAATATTGTAAGCCGTAAATTACCTTAAAAACATAAAATTAACTTGAAGCACCTCTAAATCATCACCGATTTTGCTGAAAATTTGCACAGAAGTTCAAATTAACATGACGAACAGTAATCACGGTTGACCCGTTACATTCCGAACATTTCGTTTAAAATGAACAGGTCTAATGTCGATATCATTGATATATGTGTTGTTTTTGCTCGTTATGACGGAAGTGGGTGCGTAAGCTGAAGTAGTTCTTAACCCCATCATTTGTTTTGGCCTCAAATTGTTTTCATAATATTTGCACCTTTATATGTATGTCGGGGGTGTGAACCAAAGGTGCAGATTTGCGTACAATTTTTAGACGTTAGTATGTTGCTTTCATCTTCGATTTTAATGGAAAAATTGAGATTGAATTGTATACATTTTTCAAAAACTTGTCATCCATTAATAAACACACAGTTCCAGTAGTGAGTGATAGTTGCTGAGATTGGTTCCAATAATTGTGGACCGCATTGGTTTTCATTGGATTTCTGGGTGTCAGTTTATTATTGGAATAAAACAACATAATGTTAAAAGCGCTAGCGTTGTTATGGTACTTACCTTACCAATCAGGCTAAGGCCTTGTTGTCCTCTGCTGTCCGAAGAAGTCGTCTCCACTCTACTCGATCCATGGCCACAGTTCGCCAGCCTCGTAGTCTGCGAAGGGTCCGCAGGTCACCTTCTACTTGGTCGATCCACCTTGCCCGCTGCGCGCCTCTTCTTCTTGTTCCTGTTGGGTCGCTTTCTAGAACCATTTTCACTGGGTCGTCGTGCGGCATTCTTACGACGTGCCCAGCCCACCGTAGTCGCCCAATTTTTGCAATGTGGACGATGGATGGTTCTCCCAGCAGCTGGTGCAATTCGTGGTTCATTCGCCTCCTCCACGTTCCGTCATCCATCTGCACTCCACCGTAGATGGTACGTAACACCTTCCGTTCGAAAACACCAAGGGCACGTTGGTACTCCACTAACATAGTCCAGGTCTCGTGGCCGTAAAGGACCACCGGTCTAATCAGCGTCTTGTAGACAGTCAACTTCGTGCGGCGGCGAATTTTATTCGACCGGAGCGTCCTCCGGAGTCCAAAGTAGGCACGATTCCCTGCCATAATGCGTCTTTGAATTTCTCTGCTGGTATCATTTTCGGCGGTCACCAGTGAGCCCAAATACACGAACTCATCGACCACCTCGATTTCGTCACCGTCAATCTGAACTCGGGGTGGGAGGCTAACATTGTCTTCCCTAGAACCTCTTGCTTTCATATATTTTGTCTTTGATGCGTTGATGGCAAGTCCAATCCGTCTAGCTTCAGCCTTCAGTCTGATGTACGTTTCCGCCATCATCTCAAAGTTCCGTGCCATAATGTCAATGTCATCGGCGAAACCAAGGAGCTGGATGGACTTCCTGAATATCGTGCCACTCGTGTCTATCCCAGCTCTTCTGATCACACCTTCTAACGCGATGTTGAACAGCAGACACGAAAGTCCATCACCCTGTCGTAACCCCCTTCGAGATTCAAAGGGACTCGAGAGTGTCCCTGATACTCGAACAACGCACGTCACTCGATCCATCGTCGCCTTGACCAATCGCGTCAGTTTATCCGGAAATCCGTACTCGTGCATAATCTGCCATAGCTGATCTCGATCGATTGTGTCGTATGCGGATTTGAAATCGATGAACAAATGATGTGTGGGCACGTTGTATTCGCGGCATTTCTGCAGAACCTGCCGAATCGCGAAAATTTGGTCCGTGGTAGCGCGGGCACCCATGAATCCCGCCTGGTATTGCCCCACGAACTCTCTTGCATATGGTGACAGACGGCGGCATAGAATTTGGGAGAGTACCTTGTAGGCGGCGCTCAGCAGTGTGATCGCGCGGTAGTTGCAGCAATCCAACTTGTCGCCCTTTTTGTAGATTGGGCATACGACACCTTCCATCCACTCCTCCGGTAATATCTCCTCCTCCCAAATCTTGGCAATTACCCAGTGCAGCGCTCTAGCCAGTGCTTCACCACCGTATTTCAATAGCTCACTTGGTAGTTGATCTACACCAGTTGCTTTGTTGTTCTTCAGCCGACCGATCTCCTCCTCAACTTCTTGAAGATCAGGGGCCGGTAGCCTGTCGTCTTCTGCGCGTGCTCCAAGGTCTGTTGCCGTGCCACCTTCGTTTTCTGCTGCTTCACCGTTGAGGTGCTCGTCATAGTACTGCTTCCACCTCTCAATCACCTCACACTCGTTCGTGAGAAGGTTACCGTCCAAGTCCTTGCACATATCGGCTTGCGGCACGTAGCCTTTGCGCGAACTATTTAGCTTCTCGTAGAACTTCCGTGTGTCGTTTACGCGGTACAGATTTTCCATCGCCTCGCGATCTCGATCTTCCTGCTGACGCTTCTTCCTTCGGAAAACCGAGTTTTGTCTGTTCCGCGCTTGTCTGTATCGCTCCACATTCAATCTCGTGCGGTGTTGCAGCATTCTCGCCCGTGCTGCATTCTTCTCCTCTACTAACAGTTTGCATTCGCCGTCAAACCAGTCATTTCTTCGGTCCGGGATTGCAGTACCTAGTGCCGCTACAGCAGTACTACCTATGGCTGAACGGATGTCCCTCCAGCCATCTTCAAGAGAAGCTGCGCCAAGCTGCTCTTCCGTGGGTAGTGCAACTTCCAGCTGCTGCGCGTAGTCCTGGGCAACTCCGGTGTCCCGTAGTTGCTCAATGTTGGGTCGTGGCGTTCGACTTCGACGTGTGTTATGCACCGTCGAGAGTTTTGAGCGCATGCATACTGCAACTAGGTAGTGGTCCGAATCTATGTTCGCACTGCGGTACGTGCGGACGTTGATAATGTCGGAGAAGAATTTCCCGTCGATTAGAACGTGATCGATTTGGTTTTCTGTGTGTTGGTCAGGTGATCTCCAGGTGGCTTTGTGGATATCCTTGCGGGGGAAAAAGGTACTTCGAACTACCATACCCCGGGAGGCTGCAAAGTTCACGCATCGTTGGCCGTTGTCGTTCGATACGGCATGCAGGCTGTTTGGCCCGATTGCCGGTCTATACATTGCCTCCCGTCCTACCTGAGCGTTCATGTCGCCGATGACGATTTTGACGTCCCGTTGCGAACAGCCGTCGTACACCTGCTCCAGCTGCGCATAGAACGCTTCTTTCTCGTCGTCGGGTCTCCCTTCGTGTGGGCAGTGCACGTTGATGATGCTGTAGTTGAAGAAACGGCCCTTAATCCTCAACTTGCACATCCTCGCGTTGATCGGCTGCCAACCAATCACGCGTTGGCGCATCTTACCCAGCACTACAAAGCCGGTTCCCAGCTCGTTGGTGGTGCCACAGCTCTGGTAGAAAGTAGCCGCTCGATGCCCGCTTTTCCATACCTTTTGTCCCGTCCAGCAAAGTTCCTGCAGTGCTACGACTTCGAAGTTGCGTGGTTGAAGTTCGTCATAGATTAACCTATCGCAACCCGGGAAGCCGAGCGATTTGCAGTTCCATGTTCCGAGTTTCCAATCGTAGTCCTTATTTCGTCGCGTAGGTCTGTGCCGATTGTTCCGATCCGTATTTCTTTCTTCGGTATTTGCAACTTTGTTTTTTTCCAGGGCGGCTGGTTGGGCCTGCCCCAACCCCCTGTCTCGCCGGGGGACCATCGTGCACAGCTCTGTTTAGAGTCCCACGCTGGCACTAGGACGGTGATCAGCCGCTCCTAACATGGTTGTTGTTATGGTATACTTCGTAAATTGGATACTAGGGACACTCACGACCTTTTTGAAATTCTCACTTAGACTACTTTCAAGAATAATGCTGGGGAGGAAACATTGATTTCAATCTAAATAAGGATTCCAGAAGCATGACTGTCGCTATTCCCGGCCACGTCCATCTTTAACATAACTAGGGATAGGGAAAGAGATGTTGATGTTACTTAAAGAAAGGCCTAGGACTTAGCGACACCCTCATAAGTGCTACGGAGTTGGAGGGGTATAACCACAGGGTATTCGGTTAGGATTTGCCTCACGTTGGTGAAGCTACCAAAAGTATATATAGTTTATGTGTTGCTCCTATAATCTCTCGATAGCCGACTATCAAAAGAAAATATTCATGTTGTTTTGTGATTAAAGATTGTACTCGAAAAAAAAAATGCAACACTTTCTTTTGTGTATAACTTTTTATTGCATGGGTAAAAATTGATGAAATTTTGAGTAAAACTAGTTTAGAGTGTAATGTTTAAATGTGAAAAATCTCGCCAAAATCTGTCAAGCAACAAGCAGGCAGCAAAAGAAAAGCAAAGACGACCGACCCCGTGAACGCAAGGAAGGCGAGGGATTACTTCAAGCGCAATCCGAACCTTTCGATTCGGGACGTGGCCAAGAAGGTCAATTATTTCGTCTGGTTTGTCCAGCAGACAATGAATCGGGCCGGACTTCATGTCTTCAAGGTAAGGAAGGCGCCTAACCGAATCGATAAACAAAATACGATGACCAAATCCCGCGCCAGGAAGCTGTACCGCGAGTGGTTGCTCCAGCTAAAATGCATCGTAATGGACGACGAGACGTACATTTAATGGGGACGCCAAGCAGATCCCTGGCCCGGAGTTTTTCATTCGCAAGTCCCGCCTGGATGTTCCGGAGAAGTTCCGGAAGAAGGAGGTCGACAAATTTGCCAAGAAGTACTTAGTGTGGCAGGCGATCTGTGGGTGTGACAAATTCATCAAACCACGCATAACGACCTGTACCATCAATGTCCAAATATATAAAGAAGAATGCCTCCAGAAACACCTGCTGGCCTTCGGCTAAGAATCTCTATAATAAAGATTTTTAAAAATGTCCTTCCTCCAGCCCCACGAAGATGACACTCTGTTTTGGCCGGATCTGGCAACGTGCAATTACGCAAAACCGGTGATGGAGTGGTACGAAGCCATCGATGTTGTTTTTGTGTCGAAGGAGGCAAATCCGCCAAACAGGGAAGGTCTTCAAAAACGACAAGGATTTAAAGAAAGAGTCGATGAAAGTGTGTAAAAAAGATGGCGCAAGTGTTGCACAGAATTGGATGAGTAGCGTTAAGTCCAAGGTGCGAGCATTTAGCCTAGGACAGGAGGTTAAATAAACCCACTTTGTCTTATTATAACTAATATGTATTTAATTATTCTTTGAGAGTTTCAAAAATATCCGACTTAAAATGAATTTTTGGTGATCATTTTTATCTGTTGCATTTTTTTTTTGAGAGTATGTATTTTAAGAGGCATGACGGAGAGCTTGGGATTAAACCCATGATCTTCTGCTCAGTAAGCAAAAACAATCCCTCAAGGGTCATCGAGCATCTCAGAACCATTACTCTTCGCGGCAAAATATGCTTACGTTTTCGCTTGGTATGTAACGAACGACTGAAATACGGGATAATACAAATATTTTCCGATGTTGATGGTTAATCTCAATGATTGGATTTTCCAATCTACAGGTCTGTCCTAAAACTCAACCATTACTTTTTCTATATTCTTATCTAGATTTCCAATCAACGCATCTTTCGTAAAAGTCGAATATTATGTCTATCACGTACTCGTTCCTCCTTGATTTGTTTTCCGTCGATCTTGTTTTCCGTGCTGAGCTGCTGAGCACCAATGCTACTGACGCCAGGGAGGCAGCTCCCACCTGGACCCTACCTATCGACCCATCAAGTCATGAACCGGGGACCAACGGCTTTACTTACCTTCCGAAGAAAGGCGTGATCAGAGATGTTATGCCTCAGAACATCCCGGCGGCGCCGACTGAGATTGAACCCAGGCCTGCTGGGGTGAGAGGTAATAACGCTTACCACTACACCACCGGTGCCGCTAGGGTAGCTAACTCTATTTGCCATAATTTTTGAGAGATTATACCTCAAAGCTGTTCCTTTAAATGTACACGTATTCCTGAATTGGGAGAAAATCCTTCCTACCTTTCTCTGAGTAGAAGAGAGAATGGAGCATATTTATACTGTGTAGCCAGTCAGTTGGAGGTTATGTTTCTTTTTAGCATAGTGCATACATACATTATTTCATCTTTTTGATAATCCACAATTATACTGTTAATACAGCAGGATCAAAATCTTTTCGAATATGTGATCAATGTCTGATATAAAGTTTATCGGTTCCGGGTCATTTGGTCGAATACCGTTTGGCCGAGTACCATTTGGCCGAATCTTAACTTTATGATAAGCTGCGGTCACTGTGCAAAACTGCTTTAGTGTTATGTAACTGTGGAACATGCATATTCTCTGACATTTAGTGACTCCAACACGGTAAGCATATTCCCTGGGATTTAGTGACTCCAACACGGTAAGCATATGTTACGCAACAGCGTTACGCAATCACTATACTCGTAGTGTTGGCAACACGGCATTCGTTCGCCGCCTATCGAGTCCGAGCCGACTGCAATGCAGCAGCAGCTCACTCTTCATCTTTCGTATCCAGGACGTCAACGGAGTAAGTCGTGTTCATCGGTCGGGGGCGATTCTTCCCAACGGAAAGTTGAATCCACAAAATGGCGATCCTGCCAGACCTTTTTCGTTACCGAGAGACGAAAAAAGGGTTAATTTCCTGGCACTTCTTATCCACTGTGGAAGAATCGCCCCCATTGTTTTTTCGAAAGTGAAGTGAAGTGAAATAATTGAAATCGCAAATTGTGTTATTTCTTTTTTTCCTACATTTTCTACGCGAGTGTTTTAGCCAGAATTTTGTGCAGTATGTGTGTGTGTGCAACAGATTTGGCTACCGTCGCGCTTGGTTTTCCAAGAATGGCGTGTTATTGTGCAGAATGTTTTGCTGTTGGATGGCTCAGGCAATCCAATGCAAATGGCGCACTGATGAACTTGCCAGATTTCACGCGATGTCGTTGTTTTGCTGTCGTGCGGCTCTTAGGAGTCGCAGCGCAGATTTCACATTGCAGCGGAACGAAAATGTGTACCACAGTGCAGGTTGTTTTGCTCTTGAATGGTTTAGGCTATTCAATGCAAATGGCGCACTGACGAATACGCTAGTTTCAATGGCGATGTTGTTGTTTTGCTGTCGTGCGGCTCTCAGGGGCCGCTGCGCAAATGTCACATCGCAGCGGAGTGAAATCCGAGACACAGTGCAGGGTGTTTTGCTGTCGAATGGCCTTGCTTCCTTCATAAGTCCACATATCCAACACTTCGCAGATCTGACCAGCCCGTTATGGGCCGTTGCGGGAAAGAATAGCTGGGAATGGGGACCATCTCAATCAGAGGCTTTTGAAGAGGTGAAGAACAGAATTGCAAAATGCGCTACAACCCTTGGATACTTCTGTGAGACCGATCGAACAGTTCTCTATACTGACGCATCACCTACAGCATTGGGGGCTGTTCTCGTTCAAATTTGCGAAAATCTCACTCCACGCATCATAAGCTTCGCCTCCAAGGCACTCACTCAAACGGAAAAACGATATCCCCAGAACCAACGTGAGGCTCTCGGTGCTGTATGGGCCGTTGAACATTTCGCGTACTATTTGTTGGGACGGCACTTCACTCTTCGCGTCGACGCTCAAGGGGTAGCATTCTTGTTAGACAGGACGAGGGAGGACTCAAAACGTGCTCTAACCAGAGCTGATGGTTGGGTCCTAAGGTTAAGTCCATATGATTATGACATAGAATGCATCCGCGGAAAGGACAATATCGCAGATACACCATCGCGTCTATACGAGGGAACCGATGATCCATTTAACGATTTGTCCAGTCCTTGGGAAATTGCCAAGCTTGAGGTAAACAACGTGGCCTTTTTAACGGATGACGAGGTTAGACATGTGACTTCAGCTGACGAGACCCTGTGCAAGGTAATGCAAGCGTTGGACTCCGGTGAGTGACCGATCCAGCATGTGGCAGAAGATTTATACGTTAAAAACGGCCTTGTGATTAAGAATGGATGCGTCGTGATCCCAGACAAATTACGTACAAAAACCTTGGAGGTTGCTCACAGAGGTCACCCCCATACTGCGAAGCTGAAGAGCATTCTAAGAGAACGTGTCTGGTGGCCCGGCATGCCTGGAGACGCCGAAAGTTTTGTGAAAGCTTGCCGAGTTTGTGCAATTAATGGGAACCCGGAAAAACCAACCCCGATGGAACGCATTTTACACCCAAGGCGGTCTGGGAAACCATAGCTATAGATTTTAATGGACCCTACGCCAGATTTGGAGGAAATCATGCTTGGAAGAAAGATAAAAAGGGGCCTACCTTTGATGAATCGAGGAAGGGTGAACCACGATGAGGATTTGCTGAATAAAAGGGACCGAGAAGCAAAGCTGCAAGCAAAGCAGCGTGAGGACCTACGAAGGTCTGCACGGGTATGTCGAGTTAAACCGGGTGACATCGTTATAGTCGAGAAACAATCACGATCGAAGGGAGAAGCCAGATTTGGAGAGAAAAGGTACACCGTTTTGCAAGAGAATAATGGTAACTTGCTATTAGCTGATGAAGAAGGGGGCACTTTAAAACGGCACGTGTCCCAGACGAGCAAGGTATGCGAATGGTCGGAGATCCCCCAAAATTCATCTACGGACTATGAAGACTCTGAGGCAACAATGGCACCTGGGCGACCAATCCGAAAAAAGAACGCTCCATCGTATCTGAAAGATTTTGTACGAATGCTAGCAGACGAGGTAAGGTAGCAAAATAACGTCATATGTGTAATTGCATGAATACTAACCCCTTAGATCGTGGCCCTTGAATTATCTGGAAATTTTATAACTGTTTTTTCAGCGTATTCAACAATAAGGTCATCAACCTCTTCGACTCCATTCCAAGTTCTCGATATTTTCCTTTTACGCTTCAACTTTTTCGGATCATCTTTAAATGAGTTTCAACCGACAGCATCAGCGGATAAAATGTCTATTTTAGTATTCCATTGCCCAGCTCGGCAATATATTAACAGTGCATTGTTCTCAACAATCTTAAAAAACGTTATTAAAAGCCCCTATTTCTTGATTTAATTATTAGTAACTAGATTTGTTTAACAACATATTCCGAAGGCATCATGTATTTTTCAATTTGGTACGGTTATTATTTTATGGAGAAGAGGGAAGATGTGGGACATGCATATTCTCTGACATTTAGTGACTCCAACACGGTAAGCATATTCCCTGGGATTTAGTGACTCCAACAGGTAAGCATATGTTACGCAACAGCGTTACGCAATCACTATACTCGTAGTGTTGGCAACACGGCATTCGTTCGCCGCCTATCGAGTCCGAGCCGACTGCAATGCAGCAGCAGCTCACTCTTCATCTTTCGTATCCAGGACGTCAACGGAGTAAGTCGTGTTCATCGGTCGGGGGGCGATTCTTCCCAACGGAAAGTTGAATCCACAGTAACTTAAAGCTAATCAATAAAAATAATGAATCCATCGACAATATAAAATTATATACATCAATATACAATTTAACAAAAAATCCCATATTTATAATGCCAAAAAACCAGAAATCTGGAACGTAAAAGAAAAGTCCACAGGGCTGCCATTTGGGAATCTAGTAGTGTTCAAAAATTGGAAATCTGTTTTCAAGTATTCGGTCAAATGGCATTTGGCCAAACGGCGTTCGGCCAGTTTATCAAACCATTGTATAAAAATTGCGTTTATGTGATGTAAATAAATATTATCCGTCGGTCATTTATATGCTGTACGAGTTGGCAACGTGGCTTAGTCTGATCCTTGAACAAGAGAGAATGTAGGCATAGAGGTATGGGTAATGGGTGACTGGTGTGGGCCTGAACGTTTCATTATGTTTTTTTTTAATTAAAAAGCTGGTTTTGATCAAATGAAACGGCATACAGGAGACTGCCATGAATCACAGCCGGTAGAAACACCGTCACCAACGCTTCCAAGACACACATCTTGTGGTGATAAGTTTGATGGTGATGAAATAAGCAACAGTGAGAGTATTGAATATTTTCTTTGAGGAGGAAGATGACACAGTAGATGAACCATCCAACAAATTTTGATGACAACTGGTAAATTTACGGTTTGTATTTTCACACTTCATTTTCCTGTATTTTTCAATAAGTAAAAAAAAAATGTTGCGAATCAAATTCAATTTTCGAGTAAAGTTCTGTTTATGATAATTTAAATCAACAGAACCACCCAGCTTTACCATTTCAGATTGAATATATAAACATATAAGCCAAATTGAACCTCAATTCTCATTAGTTTTGTTGCGTGTGTAACAGAGTATTTCGTAGATTACATACTGGCAACTGTCATGAATCAACTTTAACGTTCTTATTTTGATTGCTTAAGCAAAACTATTTGGCATTGAATAGTTCTCCAATCAAAGTTCAGAACAGGAAAAGCATGACAATTACCATTGACGGCCACGCCCATCTTCTCCGTAACGGGGAAAGTACGTACGTATTCGGAGCTGGAATCACCCTCTCATATTTGACTAAATAAGCCTCTTTGCATATACTTAGTTTTTCTAGACAAACCTTTGAGAAGGGCTAAACTTTTTCTGTCGATTTTTTTCATAAAAATATTATGGAAAAATGAAAATTCCTACAAAAATGTGTTGTATGAATGATTTTTAGGAAACTGTCCAAAATTTGAAGTCGATTTAAAAAAATGTCCACGTTTGATTTGAATGAAACTTTGTCTCAAGATAGGTAATTATGTTTGCTACCAATCGTCCATACATCGCGAAATGAGCACTTTGAAGGAAACAAAATTCTAACAAAAACTTTTTCATATCTGCACTGATTTTTTTTAATTTGCCATTTTCACACAAAACTAAACCAGTGAAGCTCAAAATCATCTCAGAATCCAATGAAGCTCAATTTGCGATTCAATTTTGTCTAATAAGCACTTAAGTTCACTTTGATTCATCGAGAATTTCATATGAAAAGGGCTCATCATGCATTTCTCGCCAAATCGTATTCGGAATTTGCAGCACCCTCTCAGAGTTCAATAAATTTTTCTGGACAGATTCCCTTATTCTGTTGTATACTACTGAGGCAAAGTCTGATAATATGTGAGAGAAAATAGACAATATTTTTCACATATCATTTATTTATATATTTTTAATATTTTAAACATTTAAACAGTTTTCATACATGCTATTTTTTCTTTTTCCAATCAAGTTAAATATTTTTGGTTCATCTTCTGAATTAGAATACCTTTTTGTCGCTACTTTGTCACCAGTTATAGCCACAAAACTGTGTAGTTTCTGTGTGCCAGATATTGTCTTTGTGCTATTATATAGTTCTTCGAGTTCTTCTGACATTTCGATGCACGGTTTAGTGGATATGTACTCAAAACGTAGTTTTGTTCGTTCAACTGCCCAGTTATATACTTATCATGGAGTTGTTATGGTGCTTCCATAATCTCGAGCAAGACTAGCTCTCTTTGCCATTCACTTGAGAGTGCCACCAATGGCATCACAGAGACCTTTTTCATGAGAAGTTGCAAAAAAGCCAGTCTACGTCTAATCCATGCTTTGACTGAAATCTGCACAGACCAGCAAAGTTTTTTTTTTTGTATTGTGATGCTTCCCCATGTGACATTAAACAATTTTAGAATAATCTATCGATTATTTAATAAAATCTATCATTTTTTAGATGAACAACTGAACTGCAACTGTATCATGAGTCATTACTTCTGATATGATAATGAAGCATTTTCAAGTTTATTGTCTTTCTTATAATAAACTTCAAATGGATGTATTGTTGCTAGAGAATTATTCCAGTAATATCCTTGAGCAGAATTTTGGGTAATGAATGAATAATTTTCAGAAAAATCATAAATTGCTAGAGTTTTCCCTTCCTTTAATGATATTTTAATTATTTCTTAGAAAAGATGACTGTTGTTTGTAAATAAAGTCCTGAGTTATAAGTTTGTTAATTTTATCAACGAGATATGGAACAAATTCTTAAAAAGGCTTTATAATCGTTTCCAAATTGCAACGATCAGTATTCAGCCACTGTTGAAACACAACATCTTGTTTGTCATTTGATTCTAATAGCAAAGTAAGTTCGTCTTCAATATGTTCATTGGAAGTACACTTTTCGCAAGCACGGAAAAAGCAATTAGTTGTTCTAGATGAAATATTACAAAGCATTTTTTTTTCTATTATTGCATCTTGTGACATAATTCTTAAACTGTTGATCATTAATTTTACATTTTTATGAATTGTACAAATACATACATTATGTATACCAGTAGAATCAAGCAAAATGCAATGTTTTTGTTGCAATTGTGTAAATACAATGAAACCAATATTATTAATATCTTTATATTTATAAACAAAAATCATGTACGCTTCTTTGAGGGACTTTTCGTCCATTTCTAAAATCGGAAACAAAATCATTTGTTCCGGACATAGGTCTATTAAAATCATTGTCATAACTTTTTTTTTGTTTCATCGTTGATACCATGCCCACTTCTTTTGTTGGGTGTGCTTAGAATACTCTGCGCATTAACAAAGCTCTTCACCTGCCTCACCATGTACGTTGGTGCGTTGAATTTTGCTACAACTTTATTCACGGACCAAGGCTTTGGCAATACTGATAATACTGTTATCTGATCTTTTCTGTCAGCTGCATCTCCTTTAGTTGCACAATCATTTCTTCGTATGCTTCTACTTTGCTAATGTCCGCTGTATCTAGGCCAAATATATTTTTTCGCACTGCTTGTGTAATTTCTAGAGATTTTATTGAACGATAATCCATGTTCCTCATGTTCCTCGATGAAATTGGAGATAAATTCAACGTTTCCACAAAGCCATTAAACTTTTCAACATTGTATGGGCATTGCAGATCATCTACTCATGGAACTGACTCCAATGATGGATCCGATGGTACCGTAACTGAAGGAAAAAAAAAAATAAGTGCAACTATTAGGTTGCAGTTAAAAGTTGATAGAATCATCAGGATGACTGTTCTTACCTAGCTCATCTACGGATCGATGGCCACTCGTTGATGGACCTGCTGCCCACCAGTTGACGGTTGGATAGTTACTTCATTTCCAACCGATCGGCGTTTTTTTCATAACTGGACTTCTATTATGAGATATCACGCTACGGCATGACTCACAAATGCTCATCGTTTCATCAATTTTGTGGTTCTATTCCATAGAATGTATTTGTTTTTACCATCGTTGACGATATGGCCCGTAACTTATTTCGGTTGCATCTCGAATTATTTATATTTGCACAACATTTCAATCCTTTGAGCCTTAATTTACTACTTTATCAAGGACAGTATTTTTACTAAAACTTGTCTTCACAACTTTCGTTATCAGATTGACTGCTGCTTGTATGAAATCAACCTTAGTTTTATAGTGCTCATAGGTACAGGGTGCGTGGCGAATTTTTGCAGTAAATTTCAAATAGAAATTTCTCATGCTTGTGCATCATGATTTAGATATATTTGGCAGCACTGGATAGCTTATCCTGTTAGGTGTAAGATTTAAACAAACAATGTTGAGTAAACGTAAAGATGTCGAAACAAGAGAGCAATCTGTCAGCCGTTGTCACTTTGTTGCGCGCCGGAGTATGCATGAAAGAAATAATTCGGTCGGTAAATGTGTCTGAAAGAACAGTGTATAATATTAAAAAAGGCTTGGGAAAGTGATAAGACGGAGCACCTGCTCATACTGCTAATAAAGCACAGAAATGGCTTACGGAAAATATTTCGTAAATTTGGGAGGAAGAAATTTGGCCCCCAAGCAGTCCCGATATCAATCCGTTGGATTATTTTGTATAGGGCGTTGTCCAACGGGATACCAATAGAACCCCTCACACCACTCTTAAGTCGCTAAAAGCTAAAATCAAGGCAGTGGTGACATCTATGGATCGAAACATTTTAAAACGTGCAAACTGCAGTTTCCGGAAGCGTCTAACTACAGTCGTCGAAAGGGAAGGCAATTTTTTTGAATAAATTTACTTACAACTTCCATATGTTGCGAATGAAAATAAATCGCACAAAATTATTTGCTAGAATAACTAACTGGTGTATTTTTTCTCAAATATGCCATTTACTGCAAAAGTTCGTCACGCACCCTGTAGAATGAAGTGGTAGGTGTATAATGTAAATGGTTTTGGTATAAATAACAGAAGGGCATATAGAATTATGATGCGATGCGTTGACTTCCCAAATGGTTGTTGATACGAAAGAAGATCTCAATTTAAATTTTATTCATATCATATTCTTTATGGATAATTTAAGCTACGAATGCTAAGTTGCTATAGAAGCATCGGATTTTGCCTCAGTAGTAGACAATATAATCAATTGTATCAATGTATACAAATGTATACAATGTATACAAATGGCTACAAATGGTGAGTCGACAAACTGGAAGGAGTGTTGTCCCAACAGCTCTGGTCCTCACAAGTTCCTACCACACGCTTCCACGGGTCAGCCGATGACAAAGACCGCCAGCAAAAGATGCTGGTAGCGTAGCCTGGGCAATGTCACCACGATAAAAACATGGATCCGGATCGTGGTGATAGCAAAGTGAGGAGGTGCGACCCTCGAGCGTCTGTTCACCATGGAGGTGCGGCTCAAACAGCATCTGTCTCGGAGCGAGCGGCTGAATAAGAAATGCTGTATCACGTCAGCTACACCTAAGGTGGCAGCCCCACCAACATGATGTTGGTATCGTGACCCCGGTAAGGTAGCATACTGAAACCCCCAACATTACTCAGAAAAACGAAGAAAGAGAAAACAACGAACGGAATTTTCGGCAACCGACCCGGCAACGAAATAAGGACAATGAATGGAAACTCGGTACTTGGAATGTCAGAACCTTAAATGAACCTGGACGAGCGGGCCTTTTGGCTCGTGAACTGCAAAAAGTGAATGTGAGCGTAGCTGCTATTCAGGAAGTACGGTGGCCTAGATCCGGAGAACGTGAATTCCGGGCGGTGGATCCCATCGCCAACACTTCCTTCAAGTATCATATCTATCACAGCGGTGGCGATAGGGCAGAACATGGAGTAGGGTTCATAGTGATCGGGAAGCAGATGAAGCGTGTTATGCGGTGGAGACCGGTAAGCGACCGCATCTGTGTATTAAGGATTCGGGGCAAATTCTTTAACTACAGCCTGATCAACATCTATGCGCCAACCAACGATAAATCCGATGACGTGAAGGACGCGTTTTATGACAGTCTCGATAAAACTTATGATGAGTGTCCAAAACACGACGTGAAGATTGTAATCGGAGATGCAAATGCGCAGGTCGGGAGGGAAGATTTCTTTCGTCCAATCATTGGTACAGAGAGCCTACATACAGTAACCAATGATAACGGCCTGAAACTGATAAACTTCGCCGCTGCTAGAGGTATGGCCATCAGTAGCACCTACTTTGCACGCAAGAATATCCGAAAGCACACCTGGAGACACCCAAATGGCGAAACTTGCACCCAGATCAATCACATGTTGGTGGATGGCCGGCACTTCTCAGATGTCATTGATGTAAGGACTTTTAGGGGGCCTAACATTGACTCAGATCATTATCTTGTTGTCTGCAAAATTCGAGCGCGTCTATCGACCGTTACGAATTCAACGAACCGGAGATCGATGCGTTTCAATATCCATCGCTTGTCAGTAGAAGGTGTTGCTGCAGAGTACCGCCAGAAGCTTGATGAGCGGATTAGCGAAATCAACGTGAACGAGGACCTCAACAATCTGTGGAACACAATCCACGGAGCGGTGAACACAACAGCACAAGAAGTGATAGGTACAGCTCAAAGACGACCACGTAATGGCTGGTTTGATGAGGAGTGCCAGAGGTTGACGGATGAGAAAAACGTTGCCAGAAGCCGGATGTTAGTGTCTGGTACCCGGCTGAACAGAGAGCGGTACAAGGTAGCAAGGGCAGCTGAGAAACGAACCCACCGCAGAAAGAAAAGGCAATATGAAGAACGCGTGATTGCTGAGGCGCAAGAAAGTATGGAACAGAACGATATGCGAAGGTTCTACGCGACTGTCAATGGTGTGCGGAGTAAAACAGCGCCATCTCCCGCCATGTGCAATGACCTTGAGGGGAATTTGCTGACAGATAAAACAATGGTGGCTGCCAGGTGGAAAGAACATTTTGAGACATTGTTGAATGGAGAGAGTGAGGGAGTATCGAGGAACAGAGTAAACATCGCAGACGACGATCAAGCTGTGGAGCCTCCAACGCTAGACGAGGTTAAAAAGGCAATACGTGAGCTGAAAAACAATAAGGCTGCTGGGAAGGACGAGCTCCCGGCCGAACTTTTCAAACACGGAAGTGAGCAGCTGCATCAAGCAATCCACCGTATTCTAACAAAGATATGGGAGGACGAAGAACTGCCTGCTAGCTGGTTGGATGGCCTCATTTGCCCATTATTCAAAAAAGGGCACAGACTCGAGTGCGCCAATTATCGAGGAATAACTCTTCTGAATTCGGCGTACAAAATACTGTCACGCGTTCTGTTTAACAGATTGAGACCGCTTGAGGAGTCCTTCGTCGGTGAATACCAGGCTGGTTTTCGTGAGGGCCGATCAACAACGGATCAAATGTTTACCCTGCGTCAAATCCTTGATAAATTCCGGGAGTACAACTTGCAGACTCACCATCTGTTTATTGATTTCAAAGCAGCATACGATTCAGTGAAGAGAAATGAGCTTTGGCAGATTATGCTAGAACATGGTTTTCCGGTGAAACTAATTAGACTGATTCGCGCAACGCTAGATGGATCGAAATCAAGTGTAAGGGTTGCAGATGAGATTTCGACCTCGTTCGTGACCTTAGATGGATTGAAGCAGGGTGATGCACTTTCAAACTTACTGTTCAACATTGCTCTTGAAGGAGCGATTAGGAGAGCTGGTGTGCAGAGGAACGGTACCATCATCACACGATCGTACATGCTCCTTGCCCTTGCGGACGACATCGATATCATCGGAATTGACCGTAGAGCAGTGGAAGAGGCGTTTGTGCCTTTTAAGAGGGAGACGGCGAGGATTGGGCTCACGATAAGTTCTACCAAAACGAAGTACATGGTAGCCGGTAGACAGCGTGGGAGCAATAGTGGTGTTGGTAGTGTAGTGTTGTTAGATGGTGAACAATTTGAGGTAGTGGAAGAATTTGTGTATCTTGGAACACTAGTGACATGCGATAATGATGTTACCCGCGAGGTGAAGAGACGTATTGCAGCTGCAAACAGGGCCTTTTACGGATTACGTAGCCAGCTGAAGTCCCGTAGCCTGCAAACGAAAACGAAATTCGCTCTGTATAAGACGCTGATACTTCCGGTAGCCGTCTACGGCCACGAATCGTGGACGTTAAAAGAGTCTGACCGGAGAGCATTTGGTGTCTTCGAGCGTAAGGTGCTGCGAACAATACTCGGCGGTAAACAGGAGAATGGCATCTGGCGGCGTCGCATGAATCACGAGTTGTACCAAGTGTATAACGGTACGGATATAGTGAAGCTTATAAAACACGGCAGACTACGGTGGGCTGGGCATGTAGTGCGGATGCCGGAAGAACGACAAGCAAATATTATATTCAGCAGAGAACCCGGTAGAGGTCGTCGACTCCGGGGTAGACCTCGGACACTTTTGGCTATTTTCAGTTGAGGAGGACATCAGGTCGCTAAACGTTCATGGCGACTGGAAGCGATTGGCTCAGGACCGAGTGCAATGGAGAAGAGTACTTCGTTCGGCATTGAATCAACCTTGCGATTCGTAGCCCATCAAGTATCAAGTAAGTATATTATTTTCTTATGATATAAGCCCTTTTTAAAGGGAATTCTTGATTAATCCAAGTAATTAGTTGCTGATTAGACAAAACTGAATTCAGATGATTTCAAAAAAATCAACAAGTTTTTGTAAGAAAAACTTTTTTTACCCTTCTTACAAAGAAGGGTATAGATATCACTTGAAAAACCGACTATCGATCCGAGGCCCGGAGGGCCGAGTGTCATATACCATTCGACTCAGCTCGACGAGATCGGAACATGTCTGTGTGTGTGTGTGTGTACATGTGTATGTGTGTATGTGTGTGTGTATGTAACGAAATGAATGTGCTCACGTTTCTCAGCAACCGCTCAACTGATTTGAACAAACTCGGCGCCAAATGATAGGTCTTGGGGTCCCATTGAACGCTATTGAACGGTTTTGGAATCGGTGAACCGGTTCCGGAGATATGGCCGGAATAGGATCCGGTGAATATGGGCCTTCACGCTGGATTTAACGGAAAACGTATCAAAACCATCATGCGACACATCAAATTACTACAGAATTCAAAAATAAGATCAATCCAAGTCGTGTTAAGTGTTCCAGACCACATTGGACACACTTAGACATGTTCCGGGTACCCCGGGGAAGTTGCTTGAATATGAATTGAATTAAAACCCATTAAATCACATTAAAATACGATAGACGACACGAAGTAGACTACACCCGGATATATTCCGGGTACCCCCAGGCAGTGGCGTAGCGTCACTTGATGACACGGGGGTGGAGGGCTTGGTCACTGATAATGACAATAAAATAAATAAACTTGATTAAGTAAGAAGGGTCTGATCACACCATAGGTGGATGAATTCGGGTTTTTTTTCCTCAAAAGTGCCCATTTCGCGATGTATCGACGGCTGGTAGTTAACATAATTACCTATCTTGAGGCAAAGTTTCATCCAAATCAAATATGGCCATTTTTTTTAATCAACTTCAAATTTTAAAAATCGAAAAAAATCATCGTATGTCTCATATGGAATTTTTTTTCAGTATTTTTTTTCGAAAACTTGGACAATTAGCTAAAAGTCATCCATACATAACATTTTTGTTGGAGTTGTGATTTTTCCATATTATTTTTTTGAAAAAATCGGCAGAAAAAGTTTGGCTCTTCTCAAATGCTAGTCTAGATAAGTTTTGGATAAACTGAGTGTGCAAAAGTGCTTATTTAGTCAAAGTCTACACATCCAGAAAATTTAATAAAAATCTGAAAGGGTTTTGCCAGTCTCGATTCGATTTGGCGCGAAATGCGTCTATACCCAATGCAAACTAGTTTTTGTTTGTATTTACATTATCTGATAACATAAAGCTTCGAAATTGATACGATGTCTAAAGCAAACATAGATTTAACTTGTAGGGTAACTACTTTGTTGGTAAAATTTATGTTAGGCTTAAAACGAAGGAAGTGCATCTTGCCCCAACGGTGCATGTTACCCCAGGTACCGCTATATGATTTCAACATTAGTAAATTAGTCCATAAGAATAGGATTACGCCATTTTAATCAGTCTGTACGACCAAGGCCGTGAACTATAAATAAATTAAATTATTCTTGTTTGAATTAGACATGCGGTCAAATATTGAAAAACAAAAACGCGCTACAGTAAAAAAAAAATCTTTGTACGCTTCGGCTGATTTCGTCCAAATATACCGCAAATTTCTTAGTCTAACAAAATGAAAAGCATCACTGTCATCACCCCGTGTTGAGTGTAAACCGCCGTTCGGCGCTCGTCTCGAAGAAAGTTAAAGAGCTAAAAAGTGAAAGAAAGAAAGAAGAGAGCTTTCACAGTGGTGAGAATTGAGCAAAAGCTTGTGTACAATCTTGGGAGAAAGTATTTACCCAGCTTTGATGCGTCTTCACTATTTTCGCATTTTAGCTACAGGTATGCGGAGATCTCCCAGATGGATACTAGCTCATGAGAAGCACGGATGGTAACGGTCGATGATTGCGTATATTATGGTGAGTATTTTTCGTGGTGAAGTAAGGTCGAATGGCGAATGAACTTCTAATATACAGCCATTCCATAGCAAAACGATATAGTGGTTCTCAGAATTTCGTAACAATTGGCAGTTTTGTTCCTTATCGAAAAATATAAGACCCGTATTTGTTTTATTTTCTCATTAGGGTGACCATTTTCCTGTTAGGGTGGTCCAAAAAATCGATTTTTTCTATTTTTTCCAAAAATGGCATTTTTTAAAAAATCATAACTATTTAACCATTGAACCGATTTGAATGATCAAAATATTAAATGAAAGGTTATTAAAAATACTAAATAAAAATATGAACTTTTTTGAATATTGGAGTATTGTATCGAAGAATTTTGATTGTATTTGTTTTTTATGGTTTTCATGGTGTGTAGACAATAGGCGTAACACGTTTTTATATTTATTTATTTTTCAAATTTAGGCTTTTCTACACAACATATCAAAAAATCAGCGTTGTATTTGTCTTCGTTTTTGAGTTACGATTTTTTGAAATTATCATGTTTAAAATTTCGCTCATTACTCCAATACGACTAGATTACCCTGCGTCTCCATTGATACATATCGAATGTAACATGGTTACATTACTTACTTATTTCAATTTCTGATCCTAGACTATCATGACATTCATAGAAAATTGAATCAAATTTATTGATTGCTTTTGCGTTACGTGTAAATAATAATTACTACAGTGATTCATAGCATAGGAATTCAAATAGAATATATTGATATTAAATTTGGGTAGTACATCTTTCACGGACTGTTTGGAACTCCATATCTAGTCCATATTTGGACTAGAATCAATGCTTTTATAAGACAATCTTATGGTTTCCAACTGTGCACATGGCTGGTTTGAAATAAAATTCATTATTTTTTTATACTTTTTTTTTTTTATTTGTAGACGAGAACGAGAATCGTTTCACAATTATATAATATTCATTTTCTGGCCTAAAACTATGACTGGGTTCCGGAAATTTGTTTGACACTATTATATCGGGTTTTAAGTTTTCTTTCCATCGCTTTATGATCTGCGTCTAAAATAAAGCTATAGTGCATTTTTGAACCGGTTTTAGAAATTGCCCATGTATAAAGCTCTTTAGCTTCTTGCAAATTGCACAATACTAATCTTCGTTGTATATTAACCTTACCATTAATTTTTTTTTGACATAACCTAGTCGCGTTTTCCTAGACAGGCTCGACTTATTTCGTCACTGGTATAGAAATCACGCACGAGTGATAAAGTTTCGTCTGCTAAAAACGCCCTGCTCAGCTTTCTTCCTGGTGTCGTCATTATCCCCTTGTCCTCTTGTAGTGTTTTGGTCCGATCCGCCATATATTGAGAAACACCGAATTCCTTCGTTATTTTATATGCTGACCAGCTTCTAGGTAAAGTCGTGAGAATGCGATACTTCTCATTATTATCATGAGTTTCTAGAAACTTTTCCTTGAGTTGCTAAATGATTTCATCATCGTTTGTAGTAGGCACACTGTCGGTACTTCTGATCGATTGTAAACTGGGGGCTTCTAGTGACTCTGAAAATGAAGTTAAAAGAAAAACATATTTTACAATACTGTAAGCACTACACTACATTCGAGCCTGACGTTACAATGTTTTCAGATTGCTATAATGTGACGTCATGCTCGTTTGACTCATGCCTACCAATGTAAATACATTTTTTAAATACAATATTCACCTTGGCTGTTGACAGCAGGAACTCCGGATGGGCGGGCTCTTCGGGTGAGGGTTTATATAGTTTGAGGTAGCAATTTCTGCATATGAAGGAACTGCCATCTAATTTCACTTTTTTCTTCACCGCATGAACTTGAAGAGCTTGGGTAAGATTCCTTTTTAAAGCATTTGAAACCCACAAACAACAACAAGAACACTTAAAATTTATCTTTTATAAAACACTGGCTGTACAGAATATTTCGTAACTCAAAAACGAAGACAAATACATCGCTGATTTTTTGATACGTTGTGTAGAAAAGACTAAATTAAAAAAAAAAAAATTATATAAAAACGTGTTACGCCCATTGTCTACAAACCATGAAAACCATAAAAAAACAAATAAAGGGTGATACGGTCAAAATTTGGTCAAAGGAAAACGCGTGTAAATCGGTGAAATCGTTTATTTAAAAAATCAAATTAAATTTCTTTTTCAAGTTCAATTAGTATAAAATTCAGGAAAAATATTCAGTTAGGCTTCCGCTTTTCCAAATCCGAATTGCCGGGCCTTACGCTTGACCCCTGCCATCAGATTTTGTACAGCCACCTTGTCCACCTTCTTCGCCGCAGAAAGCCAGTTTGCCTTGAACTGCTGCTCGCCCTTAGCAGTTTTTTTGGTCTTCTTTAGGTTCCGCTTGACAATAGCCCAGTATTTCTCAATTGGGCGGAGCTCTGGCGTGTTGGGAGGGTTCTTGTCCTTGGGAACCACCTGCACGTTGTTGGCGGCGTACCACTCCATGGCCTTTTTACCGTAATGGCAAGATGCCAAATCCGGCCAAAACAGTACGGAACAACCGTGTTTCTTCAGGAAAGGCAGCAGACGTTTATTCAAACACTCTTTCACGTAAATTTCTTGGTTGACAGTCCTGGAAGCTATGAAAATGCTGCTTTTCAAGCCACAGGTACAGATGGCTTGCCAAACCAGATATTTCTTTGCGAACTTTGACAGTTTCATGTGCTTGAAAACATCTGCTACCTTTCCCCTTCCTTTTGCCGTATAAAACTCCTGTCCCGGAAGCTGCTTGTAGTCGGCTTTGACGTAGGTTTCGTCGTCCATTACCACGCAGTCAAACTTCGTCAGCATCGTCGTGTACAGCCTCCGGGATCGCGCTTTGGCCGTCGTATTTTGTTTATCATCGCGATTTGGAGTCACTACCTTCTTGTAAGTCGATAGTCCGGCTCGTTTTTTGGCTCGATGCACGGTTGTAGACGATACACCCAGCTTATTTGCGGCATCTCGGAGAGAGAGGTTAGGGTTTCGCTTGAAACTACCGGCAACTCTCTTTGTCGTCTCAGCGGCTTCCGGTTTTCGATTTCCCCCCAATCCAGACTTCCTGGCTGTCCACAAACGTTCCCCAAACACTTTAATTACATTTGTAACGGTTGATTTGGCAACTTTTAGCGATTTTGCCAACTTTGCGTGCGAGTAGCTCGGATTTTCGCGATGCGCGAGCAAAATTTTGATACGCTGCTCTTCTTGCTTGGACGGCATTTTGACAACTGAAGAGTGAATTCCAAAATCAAAATAGGAGCAACATTCTACACACACACACCTTCAAAATGAGGGGTGTTCAGGTTTTTTAAATGCAAAATTGAAAGAAATACCTCAAGTTGATATTGACCAAATTTTGACCGTATCACCCTTTACAATCAAAATTCTTCGATACAAAACTCCAATATTCAAAAAAGTTTATATTTTTTTCTGAAAAGTATTTTCAATAACCTTTCATTTGATATTTTGATCATTCAAATCGGTTCAATGGTTTAAAAGTAATGGTTTTTAAAAATTGCCATTTTTGGAAAAAAAAAATAGAAAAAAATTGATTTGTTGGACCACCCTAACGGGAAAATGGTCACCCTAATGAGAAAATAAAAAAAAAATACGGGTCTTATTTTTTTCGATAAGGAACAAAACTGCCAATTGTTACGAAATTCTGAGAACCACTATATCGTTTTGCTATGGAATGGCTGTATAATCAAATTAATTTTCGAATAGGTAACTTATTTTGAGCAATATATCTTGCGAGTTTTTTTTTTTCTTAGAAGGTTTTGAATTTTAAATTACTTTATTATTTCCATTTTGGTAATTACTGTAGCCAATAGTAGTGCTTAAACAAATTCATAACTTCTTTTATATTTATTGCAATGAACTTGCATATTGACTCTCAGTTGCTTTAATAAATGATTCAATCATAAGCAAGCTCGCAAATGCTCATTTCAGCTAAAATACTAGTTTTTAGTTGTTTCACGATTTTTTCTTCTTTCCATTTTATGTACTCTCTTGCAAGATTGATACAATATTTTTTATAACACAGTAATTTTCTTAGAACTTCAGTGATTTTTGAAAAAAAAAATACATTAAATTTGGATTCAATTTGAGATCACAAGACAAAAATAGAGGTGGTGCAAAATCGAATAAAACAGAATTTAGTGTATTATAATAATAATTTGTGTTAGTTAGATGCAAGAAGAGGATGTGAAGTTAGTGCAAGACACATAAGGGCCCATGCATTAATTATGTCACGCTAAATCGAGGATAAAGCTACCCCCCCCCCCTATCGTGACGTTTTTCCTATACCTAATGCATTGCTTGTCACAAAATCTAAGACCACCCCCTCCCTCCCCCTGGAGCGTGACATAATATATGCATCAACCCTAACACCTGTCAATTCCGCTTTGAGAGGGTAACAATTAGCGATTTTATGATAGCTGAAAAAAAAGTGTTTTAGCTGGAATGAGCATTTCCAGAGTGATTTGAGATTTGTTTTTTTTTTTTTTTCATTATTATAGAGATTTTTAGCCATATGGCTAGTTCATCTCTTAATATTGAAAAAAGAAGAAAAAAAAATTGGGAGATTCCCAATCTTGGCTGTGGTACATTTATCTTGCTATAATGAAAAGGTGTAGAAAACTGCAATTCACGAGGATGTGCTCCACGGTGGCTGGCACTCCGCAGGTTTTGCAGGTCCTCCGGAACGGTGTTCCTCCAAAGTTGTGGGAGACTCTTCTGTGCCCTGTGCGCAGTCTTGACACCACTCGCTGTTCTCGTAGGTTTGGTCAATCTTTCCAGGTTCCGGTGGTCGCCTTAATCTTCCGAAGATGGTGTGTCCTGCTGTTCCTCCACTCGGTGTCCCAGGCTTTGACATCTTGGAGCGGTAAATTGCCGGGTCCAGTGTGGCCTGAGCCAGCGAGGTGGTCGGCTATTACGTTCCCTTGGAACCCGCAGTGACCGGGTACCCACATGAATACTGTGTTGGGCTGCGCGTGCTTTACCGTTCCTTGGATCCACGGATGCTTCGGTGTTTCTGTTGTTAGAGCCAATATCACGCAATATAACCGCGTGGTGAATGGCCGCTGCCTCAGCTGAGAACACCGTGCATTGGGTCGGAACCGATCTGCTCACAAGCAGACCATCTCCGGAGACCCCCATTCCCACTCTGCTCCTGAAGAGAGAGCCGTCGGTGTACCTAATTTCATAACCTTGCTAGTGCGCCCCGAGAGTTTCGACAACTGTCCGGCGTAAAACCAGCGAGTTGTCTCCTGCCCGGTCCTTGATTCGGCTGTCAATTTTGATCTTGTGCGATTGCCAACTTTTGTCTCCGTGCCTGGACCCTGGCCACTGGAGGGAGATCTACGTCGGCGGCCGTGCGGAGGAGTCGGTTCGCCTCGTCGAGGAGAACGATCCTGTTGTTTCCCGACGTTTTAGCGAGAAAGGCAGCGGCTTTGGTAGCAGTAGCTGCGGTGAAAACGAGTCGAAAAGGTATTTGAGATTTGGGCGTAATTGCTTTTGTAATTGCTCAATCTCTTACACAAATAGCACAATCAAGTAGAGTAATGATTTATTTATCATTTGATATAGTTTGTTTACGAGATTGAGCTTTTATTCGTGAGAAATCGGCGATTGACATGTTTGTTTACAAACGCAAATCTCAAATCACCCAGGATTTGCAAGCTTGATCTTAAGAACCGTTCTCGATATAACATCGAGAGTCGGGATTTTATGTGGAACTGAATTAAACAGCACAGTGGCAAGTAATTCGAAAGATGACTTGCTCTAATCAAAGCAAAGGCACAATTAAATTGTTGCGTGCTCTTTATGCTTCATGGTCTTGATTTGCATAGCAAAAAGTGTATCTGATGAAATAATCAATTATTGTTTTGGATTGATTAAATTAACGCAACTGCTAGGTGTGGAACCGTTTGGCGAGTAACTGAAATGGGTCACTCTAATGTTTTTTTATCACGAGCAGTTTCAATCATCAGTATGGTTCTGATCATTACGAAAAAAAACATAAGCACACACGTAACGGACACTGGGTAATTTAAATCATTTTCACAAAGTGATTATAACGGAGCTTAATGTTCAATTCCACCATAGCTACCAACGGGGCTAACATTAAAAGCAGACTGTATAAAGAGATAATCCGGATGTTTCGTATAATTAATGTCCATGCTACCAAGCACAACCCACGCTTTGCCTCTCTTTTTAAACAAAAGCTAAAAGTTTTTTTTACTGAAGATGAGTTTTAAATTTATCTTTGGATTTAGTAAATAATCACAAAATAATTATATATTGTTAAAAAAAAAATAACGGTGCTTCCAGATTCCAAATTCGTCCCGCGAGTTCCAATTCCATCCAGCACAGTATTACCAAGCCGGAGGTTTCGATTCCCGGTCCATTCGTGTCGGAAATTTTCTCGACTTCCTTGGGCATAGAATATCATTGTGTTTAGCACACAATATACAACAGTAAACAAATTAAAATGCAATTCTCTGCCCTGAGGAACATTTTTTTTAAAAATAATGTTTCTAAATTAGACCCGAGTTCCAAACCCTTTTGGAAACTCACAAAAATTTTGAAAAAAAAAACCTCAAAAGCCTATTTCAGCGCTTAAAGAAGCTGGTAACATATTAATCACAAATTTGGACAAAGCTCAGAAATTTGCTCATCAATTCGAGAGTTCCCATAATTTCAGTTTGGGTCTTTCTAGTCTAGTCCTAGGTTAAGATCAGGTTGCTCGGGATATTCTGAATATTTTCTGTCGGGAAAATATGTTTGATGATTCCTGGGAAACTGATTTGGACAAAGTAAGATCTATAACTAAAAAGTTTCATAATATGAAAGCTCCTGGTGATTTGGATTTTTTTATATTCGCATCAAAAAACTTAGAGCTTATTTCATGACTCCTTAGAGTCATCTTAAAATTCATCCTGGCATTTCTTTGCAATGGTTACCCATAATAACCATAGACATTCTCTACATACTTTTTTATGAATCCTCTCTGGAAAATTCTTAGAATTTACTCTTCAATTATTTTAGTATTCTCAATAATTCTCGTAAGAATTCCATGAAAACGCTCTCCGTATTTTTTAGTTAAAGTTACTCTTCAAAAGTTAATGGTTGAAATAATTCTAAGCATTTCCTTGGAATTCATCTCTTGGAAGTCTTAACAGAACTATTTCAGGGTTCTCTGATTATTTTGCAGGAAATTAATTAAAATCTAGTTTACCATTCTCACAGCATCCTTTCAGGATTCCCTTTAAATTCTCCCATAATTTATTAGGATTTATTCTAAACTTCACGTTCGAAAAAAAAAATTCTTCTTTGAATTTCTTTGTAATTCTCTTCTGAAATCCTGTGAAAACTTTTTTTTTTTGCTTGATTTGTTTTCCATCGATCTTGTTCTCCGTGCTGAACACCAATGCTACCGACGCCAGGGAGGCAGCTCCCACACCTGGACCCTACCTATCGACCCTTCAACTCAAGAACCGGGGACCAACAGCTTTAACTTCCCTTCCGAAAGAAGGCGTGATCAGAGATGTTATACCTCAGAGCAGCCTGGCGGCGCCGACTGGGATTGAACCCAGGCCTGCTGGGGTGAGAGGTAATCACGCTTACCACTACACCACCGGCGCTGCTACTGTGAAAACTACGTATTCTAATCTCACAACTAAAGATTGCACTCTTCTGGGTTAAAAGTTATCCTATGTCTCAGCGTCACTTCTGATTCCGATCAATAGCGGTGCGGTTTATTCCTCCTTCTATGGATGCTCCTGTGGACAGCCTTGATAGCTAGCTACTTGCGGGATGCCTTTCGTTCTGTACTGGAGAACACGAGCACTCTCCACGCAGTGATGGAATTCAACTTTAAAGTTGGTCTTAGGGAAATCGTTTTTCGCAGGCAATCGGTAATAATTTAAATTATCATAGCAACAGTTGCAAATTTATGCAATTTTCAAAAGTTTCATTTTGAAAAATTATTAAGTCCTAAATTAAACATATGCGTAGAAATATTTCTGATCGATTGGTGATAAAATTATTGAAATTTGTCTAAGAGCAGCTGAGTTATTAACGTTCAAAATCTTTCATAATTTTGTTATATGTTCCATGTTCGGTTTCTTACAAAGTGTACCCTCGTATAGAAATCGCAGACGTAAAGGGTGATACGGTCAAAATTTGGTCAATATCAACTTGACGTATTTCTTTCAATTTTGCATTTAAAAAACCTGAACACCCCTCATTTTGAAGGTGTGTGTGTGTAGAATGTTGCTCCTATTTTGATTTTGGAATTCACTCTTCAGTTGTCAAAATGCCGTCCAAGCAAGAAGAGCAGCGTATCAAAATTTTGCTCGCGCATCGCGAAAATCCGAGCTACTCGCACGCAAAGTTGGCAAAATCGCTAAAAGTTGCCAAATCAACCGTTACAAATGTAATTAAAGTGTTTGGGGAACGTTTGTCGACAGCCAGGAAGTCTGGATCGGGGGGAAATCGAAAACCGGAAGCCGCTGAGACGACAAAGAGAGTTGCCGGTAGTTTCAAGCGAAACCCTAACCTCTCTCTCCGAGATGCCGCAAATAAGCAGGGTGTATCGTCTACAACCGTGCATCGAGCCAAAAAACGAGCCGGACTATCGACTTACAAGAAGGTAGTGACTCCAAATCGCGATGATAAACAAAATACGACGGCCAAAGCGCGATCCCGGAGGCTGTACACGACGATGCTGACGAAGTTTGACTGCGTGGTAATGGACGACGAAACCTACGTCAAAGCCGACTACAAGCAGCTTCCGGGACAGGAGTTTTATACGGCAAAAGGAAGGGGAAAGGTAGCAGATGTTTTCAAGCACATGAAACTGTCAAAGTTCGCAAAGAAATATCTGGTTTGGCAAGCCATCTGTACCTGTGGCTTGAAAAGCAGCATTTTCATAGCTTCCAGGACTGTCAACCAAGAAATTTACGTGAAAGAGTGTTTGAATAAACGTCTGCTGCCTTTCCTGAAGAAACACGGTTGTTCCGTACTGTTTTGGCCGGATTTGGCATCTTGCCATTACGGTAAAAAGGCCACGGAGTGGTACGCTGCCAACAACGTGCAGGTGGTTCCCAAGGACAAGAACCCTCCCAACACGCCAGAGCTCCGCCCAATTGAGAAATACTGGGCTATTGTCAAGCGGAACCTAAAGAAGACCAAAAAAACTGCTAAGGGCGAGCAGCAGTTCAAGGCAAACTGGCTTTCTGCGGCGAAGAAGGTGGACAAGGTGGCTGTACAAAATCTGATGGCAGGGGTCAAGCGTAAGGCCCGGCAATTCGGATTTGGAAAAGCGGAAGCCTAACTGAATATTTTTCCTGATTTTTATAATAATTTTATATAGGGTAAATGTTGGCTTCGGCACCCATTGACTGTTTTCGGCAACCACAATTTAAACGTTAATTTCACTATGTTTTCCCATCAACTCACTTCCCTGAATGTGTCCAAACGATTGCTTAGCCTTTCAGCTTCAATCTGATTATATTTGAACGATCGAGCAATCCAGTAATGCTACATTTTTCTTCAAATAAAGCATACGCACTACAAAATCGGGTTGATTTCGAGTTGCCGATAATAGAACAGCTGGTTAACACGCTGTTCTAATGGGAAGGTTGCCGAAGAAAAAGAGGCTGCCGACAATAGACACACTCACCTGAGAAGTTTGGAGCGTTGTAAAAACGCTTTCAAAACGTTTTGAAAAATTCTGTCGATTGGAATGGATAGAGAAGCAAGCAGCAGATGAATGTAAACAAACAGACACATCATATATGTGTGTGGCGCTGAGAAAATGCTAGTAGAAGTGCAGACGCTGCATAGATAGACGAGAATACGTAAATTCCCCTAGTTCGTATGCCTCCGCCATGGCAGGATGGCGCAACAGTCGGTCTGTTTTTATCTATTAAAAATATCACAACGTAGGGAAACGAAGTTCCGTGCGCGATCATAATGAGGTAATGATAAAGAGTTCTCTGATTTTTTCTAGGAAATTAATTTTAATTTTGTTTAGCATTTCAGGATTCCCTCTAAATTCTCCCATTATTTATTTGGATTTCTTTTCAAATGCACGTTAAGATTCCTGTCAAAATTTGTTAAAATTCTTCTTGTAATTTCCTTGTAATTCTCTTCTGAAATCCTGTGTAAACTACGTATTCTAATCACACAACTAAAGATTGCACTCCTCTGGGTCAAAAGTTATCCGAAATAATCAACAATGTCTCAAATTGGGCTGCGTCATTTTGCCGAAGGACGTTTCGCCGAAAAACGTTTCGCCGAAAAACGTTTCACAGAATAACGTTGCGTCGAAAAAATTTTGCCGATGGACATTTCGCCAAATGCATTATTTCACCAAATTTTACAACTCAAAATAACTGCTCATGTTTAAAAGATGGAAGCATTCCTAAAAATAACTAAATCGCCAAGAAGGAAACATTTCTACAGATGTAAAAAATTGATCATTTAAAAATTTCTGAAATCAATACAACTCGAAAGAACTGATCATGTTCAAAAGAAGGAAGCATTCCTAAAATCAAAAATATCCATTATTTTCTGAAATCAGTACAACTCAAAAGAAATCCTTATGTTCAAAAGAAGGAAGCATTACATTTGAATAGCTTGCCAGGTACGAAGACGAACCAGCCAGCTTGAAAAAAAGCTTGCCAGGTTGAAAAAAAAAACAATCCTTCTTAATCTTTTTTCGAGACTGATTTCAAAATTTACTGAGCTTTGAGGAAAATTCAAAACCGGCTTGCTCTTCAGCGGAACGACCCATTCGGCGAAATGACCTTCAGCAAAATGTCCCGCTCCCGTCTCAAATAACTACTTTTTATCATATAGATTTAGACCATGATTAACTGCTTGGTCTCTAAAACTTCGACAAATCTTCTAATGTTACTTGGGGTATTTCACCATATTCAGTTGTTCCCATTAAGCCAAGAAAACCAGGGATTAACCGAGAATTTAAATTTCTCAATCCAGTGGCCACCATATATGTGGTCGCCGGAAAGATTTTAAAATATTGCTTTGGAATTTTTATGTTATGTAATTATTTTAAGTCAGGGTAATTTTCGAACAAAGTGTGTTTTCCCAACTGCATTGCGTCTAGAAAATCACCTCGTGAATCTTTTATAAGAAAATATGCATCTGGCAAAACTTGTTTCTACGCTGCAGTCTATTGCACGAACTGCAATTACATTTGTTCTATGAAATATATGCAACGGATGTAAGCTTAATTTATTGAACTGTATGATAAAAATAGCTGGAGAAATATGTACATGGATCTGGGGATGCAAAGAGAAAATATGTCGTAGAACCTAATCCATTGTTCGGCTTGACTTGTCAAGGAAGTAGTGAGAAACGTCCGGAGATGTCGAAGAAACTTCTGGCGTAGGTAAAAACGGTTAAATCTAAAATTTCAATGACATTAAAAAACTACAAAGGACAGCCCTATGGGCTTGTACGCAATGGTGACGTAGGACTACGTGGTCTTATATAATAAATCTTATTTGTTAACTGCAGCAGGAGCTTGAGTTTTGTGTAGGAATAGGAATTTGAGCGGAGTTTTCTCTCAGTTTATACTCTTTAGTATGACGCGCTTGACTAGATGGCTCACAGCGACTCACGAAGAGCTACTGATTCTGATCAATAGCGGTGCGGCTTATCCCTCCTTCTATGGATGCTCCTGTGGACAGTCTTGATAGCTAGCTGCTTGCGGGAAGCCTTTCATTGTGTACTGCAGAACACCACCACTCACCACGCAGTGATGGAATTCAACTTTTAAGTCTGTCTTAGGGAAATCGTTTTTCGCAGGCAATCGGTGATAATTTTAAATATCATAGCAACAGTTGCAAATTCATTCAATTTTCAATAGTGTAATTTCGAAAAATTATAAAGTCTTAAATTAAATTATTGCGTAGACATATTTCTGGTCGATTGGTTAAAAAAAGTATTGAAATTGGTTCAGGGGCAACTGAGTTATTATCGATCAAAATCTTTCATAATTTTGTTACATGTTCAATTTTTGGTTTGCACAAAGTGTACCCCCATAAAGAAATCACAGACGTAGTCCTACGTCAAAAAAAAAAGTAGAAGGGTCTGTGCCTAGAGGCACGAACGGAAGCTTGACGCAGGACAGCTAGTGGATGGAATAAATGTGAAGAGCATTTAGTTCTTTTAATTGATCAATCATCTATTATCTTAACTCTTTCCGTTTTTGAATTGTAGGCGTACCAAATTTGAAGTATTTTTTTTTTTCAAAACGAAATTGGATGAAGAGAATCAATCAAAATCACTTGCACCCCTGCTTCCAAGTTTGGTTACACGATTTCAACTCTGGATAGTATTTTGTGTCGTCGTTGGGGGCCTGCGGTTCTGAATATGGGCAAACAGATACAGATACACAGATAAATTCTATTCCAACTATTTACTGTTATAAACTTGATGGCCCTGAAAAGGGCCGTTTTATTGTGGAGAACATCCATGGCCGCTTACGCTAGGCGTTTTTAGTGTAGGTGACAGCATCACGGACCTCATTTTCCAGGAACACCTTCAGCACACCTCGTAGATCAGACCGGAGATACGTTTGACACCGCCACGGCGAGCCAGACGACCGATGGCGGTTATCTCGAAGAACTTTGCGATGACGCTTGGCGCCTCCTTTAACAGACCTTTTCCTCCTTTGCCACGACCAGGCAATTGTTGCTTGTTGGATGTAGAAGATAAAACTAGCCATTGCCTTCCTACTGCTGATATTGCTGACCACCGCTAGTCAGCAGCGCGGTTTTATATCTTTTCAGGTTAAATCAGAATGCTGTGCAACCAAGTGGTATAACAGCTACAAAGACTCCTCCCATTATGAGTAGTTTGCTATCATAACACTGATACTGACACTGGCTCTTTTCCTTTTGCGTAGTTTGCCAATGGCAACACCTTGAAAGTTAGCGGCGCCGGTGGTGTAGTGGTAAGCGTGATTACCTCTCACCCCAGCAGGCCTGGGTTCAATCTCAGTCGGCGTCACTGGCATGTTCTAAGGCATGACATCTCTGATCACGCCTTCCTTCGGGAAGTAAAGCCGTTGGTCCTCAGTTGAGTTGATGGGCCGATAGGTAGGTTCCAGGTGTGGGAGCTGTCTCCCTGGTGTCGGTGGCATTGGTGCTCAGCACGAAAAAAAAAATCTCGCGTCACTTTTCAATAACTTCTTTTCTTCTCTCTCTTTCGTAAATAACTTGGCATCAAAAGTGTTTCCTGCCGTCTTCGTCGAATTTGAAGCTAGATTGTGGCGATTCAAAGAGAAAGTTGATGAAGAGAATCGATCAAAATCATTTGTTTTCCTGCTTCCAAGTTTGGTTACATGAGCATTTTGTGTGGTCGTTGGGGGCGTGTGGTTCTGAATATGGAAAAACAGGCAGATGAATTATATTCCTACTCTTTACTGTAATAAGCTGGTGATGATTTAACCTCCGAAACCGTACAGAGTGCGTCGCTGTCGCTTCAAAGTGTAGATGACATCCATGGCCGCTTACGCTTGGCGTGTTTAGTGTAGGTGTAGGCATCACAGACCTCATTTTCCAGGAACACCTTCAGCACACCTCGTAGACCGGAGATACGTTTGACACCGGCACGGCAAGCCAGACGACGGATGGTGGTTATCTCAAAGAACTTTGCGATGACGCTTGGCACCGCCTTTACCAGACCTTTTCCTCCTTTGCCACGACCAGTCAATTGTGAGGTGTGAAGGAGTGGACTAGCCACCACCTTCCTACTGCTGCTATTGCTGTTCACCACGCCGTTCGAAGTGAAAGTGAGCCATACAGCAGCGCTCATTTATATCTTTTCAGGTTAAAGCAGAATGACGTGCAACCAAGTGGTACTCGATTATGAGGACTGGGTTTGGGAAGAACGTTTATTTCATGAAAACAGTGATAAAATTATCACTTTTTATTTGTTCATTGGACAATGCTTGACATTACCACTTTTTCACAAGCTTCACGTTAAAAATCATCAGTCGAAAGCAAAGCTATAGATGCTTAGAAAGATCTCTGATCGATTGTTCATAAAATTATTTAAATTGGTCCAGGAGCAGCTGAGTTATTAATGTTCAAAATCTTTCATAATTTTGTTTCATGTTCCATTTTTGGTTTTCGCAAAGTGTACCCTCAGTATAGAAATGAAAGACGTAGTCCTACGTCAAAAAAACTTGCTGACGAAATTGGATGAATCTCACAGCGACTTACGATCAGTAGCGAAGCGGTTTATTCCTCCTTCTTCGGTGAATGGACGCTCATGTGGGCTGCAGCTCGCTGCTTTCGGGCAGCCTTTGCTTGTGTATTGGAGAACAATGTTCAACGCCACGCGCCAAAAGCACTGCTGCTGCTCAAGGGTGTAGCCAAGTTTCAAATAGGAGGGGACATTCAGCGGTAGCATCAACGCGACTATTAAATAGGGGGGGGGGGGGGGTTCAGATCTACTGGCAGCAATGGATCATCAGCAGAATGTACTACAGAAGCTACGGCGCTTTCGCCTGGTGGAATGTTAATATTGCACAACAGGATTCGACGACCACGATTCGAATATTGGCAGAAACACACACCTGCTCCATCCTCCTGCCATTGTTCGTATCAATGCGTGAGCTCGCATGTCGTTCGGCAACGGCTATGAGCGCACCACCAATGCAGTGCTTGTCGCTATTGAAAGATGAACGATCACAACGGAAAACGTTGAATGAAATTCCAAAAATCTGCAGCATTATGAGAGACTGAACACCGCTTACTAGTCTAGCAGTCAGCTTTTTTTTAGCCGCTTTTACCTACCAAGTCCAACAAAATCACCAACGAAATCTAAAGATGAGACCGAAGACATTTTGGAGATACGTGAACTAACAAAGGAAGGAGTTCAGCCTCCCTTAGACCATGATTTGAATGGCGAAATTACTTCCCTAGTAGCACGCTTGTCACAAATCAATTGTAGAAACTTATGCTATGATCTCCAGAGCCGCCTCTAAGTCGAAATAATCGATGAATCCGGGTCCGGATGGCATTCCCTTTTTTTTCGAGAGGCATATTGAACATCTGCTCACTCCTATTCGGCATGTGTTTGACTTGTCACCAGTGCTGCAAAATCTCGACAATATACAGTGATATTGACAGTTCTGCTTTGGTCACTCATTTGAGCTAACAGTCATAGTCAAGGCAAACCATGTCAATTGTCAATGACAATGCTGTCAGTGACGAACATGTGTAGATTTTTATATTAACTAAATTTGTAACGAAATTAAATGATTTGAGCAACACAATTACATGGATCCGTTAATGTGAACAAGCATCTACGTCCTGAACTACTTGGATAACAATAATGTGGCACAGAAAGTACGAAATTACACTTTTTGTTACCAGGTGAATCTTTGTCATTGACGAAACAATGAATGAGATTTTGACGAAGGTTTTTTTGAGGATCAAGTCTGTCAGTGACTATGTGACGAACAATTTTGTCAATATCGCGTGAAAGTCTCTCAATGATAATGACAAATCTCAGCACTGCTTGTCATTGACAAGGGTAGTGTTACCGTCCGTATGGAAAATTGTTTTTATGTTTCCCGTAACTAAGAAAGGCGATCGGAAAGACGTTAACAACTATCGTGGAATCTCGTTATTGTGTGTCATCTCTAAGCTGTTTGAGCTAGTCGTGATGAATCCGCTGCTGTCTCATTACAAGCAGCACCTGAGTGATGATCAACATAGATTTATCACAGGTAGGTCAATCACCACTTATCTTCTGTGCCTTACGTCTTACGTTACTGATAGTTTAACTGAAAGAGCACCAACAGACGTCATCTACACCGATTTATCTGCGGCCTTCGAAACATTCAACCACGATTTAACGATAGCTAAATTGAATAGACTCGGCGTTAGTCTAGGAGGAGGAGGAGGAGCTTTTGTTTACTTCTTCCATATTCCTGCCGCCACTTATTCGAGTTGAGGGCTGGCTAAACTCGCAGGACAAGAGTGTTTTAAAACCTCCAGTGAGTTTGAAGAGTTTCAGCAAGCCTGCTGCAGAAAGAACTCGACACGTTCATGGCTTGGGCACTTTAAATCGAATGATCGTTAATCCTGAAAAATGTTCTGTTATCTCCTTTGCTCTGATTCATGGACCACTCGTCTACGATTACAAGCTTCAAGATACCGTTATTCAGCGCGTGGACCATGTGAAGGACCTTGAAGTCGTTCTGGATACTTAACTAACGTTCAAGCATAATGTTTCTTACGTTGTTGAGAAGGCATTCATCTTCCGTGTCGCCAAGGATTTTACCAGTGAGTACTGTTTAAAGTAATTGTACTGCTCTTTGGTCCGTTCAACTGCTCTGCTGTTTGACATCCGTACTATCAGAACGGTTAGGAGAGGATTGCAGCTTTTCTACGCCGCTTCACTAAAGAAGTCGAAGTCAGTTTCAGAAGCCGATGTCAGTTAATTCACTTGGAAATGCTTCAGTCACGCATGCACATCGCTAGGGCTATGGTTGTAGCGAACACGTTCCAAGGAAGAATCGACTGCCCTGCTATTCTTGAGTCGGTTGACTTGAACGTTCGTCATAGTTCATGGAGAAACAATGCGATACTGAGGCTACCTTTCAGATTTATATCGCTGTGAAGCAACTGAGAATTGTAGAAGGAATCTATATCTGTAACTGTAACCAGTTTGTGTTTGTATGCTAATCTGGTTAAGATTTTCTTCTCTTGATTTGTTTTCCGTCGATCTTGTTTTTCGTGCTAAGCACCAATGGTACCGACGCCAAGGAGTCAGCTCCCACACCATGACCATGAGCTGTTTCTCGTTTCCCGGAAAGCCAAAAATGGCCGGTAAATTGGAAATACTAACCCCATTTAACCCGGTTGATTAATTGATGCTTTCACGAACGAATACTGCATGCTGCTTCACAATTGCAGTTAGGAGTAGTAGCAGTTCATGGGTGGATTCCCGTCATCTCAGTAACACCTTTTCAAGTCCGCTCAAGAAAATAGGAGTAGATAAATTTGGCGCTGTCTACATCCGACCTGTCTCAAGACGAACTGCAGTGAAGAATACGTCAACTTGTTCAATTGCCTCTGTACCTTGGCGATACAGCTGGAACTGGTCTTAGATCTTTCCACGGATTGTTTCTAGTAGGCATTTTTATATTAATCCATTTATTGATCAAGGCTCAAATGCAGTTCTGGTTCTTCTGGTTTAAAACCTATAAAGACAAAGGATTAAATACGGTTCTGGTTCTGGTTCTGGTATGCATGGAATTCGAATATGTTGCTCTCAGTAATCGTGAAGAAGGTTTTCTTAAGCGTTTATTTTTTTATTTTCTCTAGATCGATACAAAATTTTAAAGTACATCTACCTATCATTTATTCAGCGTCCTCTTTACTACTCGAACATCGATGAAAAAGAATCCCTACATCATTCAGCACTGCCAAAAATTTCACTCTTAGTAGAACTTTATAACAGAATTCCTCAAACAGATAAATATAAATAATTTACTAAATGCTAATGCCTTAACCTAACACTTGCAATATTTAATGTTAGTAGCTCTTCTTAGGTTTTTAATGTATTCTATTTAATTTTTGGTTTTTGAGATTAATAGCTTTCTTCTTCAACACTCACTTCTGAGCGCCTCCTTCTACCCTTCGCTTCCGTCTATACTTCATCAAACTTAGGTTCCGTTGCTTGTAGTTGATTTGACTTCCCCCCTGGCCGTTGTTGTTGATGTTGTAATTATTCTCACCGTATCGGACACCGTTTCCATGGCTATTGTAGCTGTACGGTTGATCGTAGCTCGAACTCACACTGTAATCGGTCGATGTACTGGGCTCATAGCCAGCATAGCCGTTGGTATCCGCGCTTACTTCGCCTCGATTCCAACCGGTCCAGCCATCCCAACCTTCTCGGCGGATGTACTGCAAATCGTTCACATCGAAGAAGTTGTCCTCCGAACCTTCCGGTAGGGAGTCCAGATACGTAGTTGGTGTCGTTAGGTCATAGTTGAACTGAGTGCTTTCGTATCCCAGCGGGATGTACTTTCCGCCAAAGTCTTCCATCTGCTGGTGGGTGTGCTTGATCAGCGATCCCGATCCATAGTGGTTAAAGCTGTGCTGGGGTTTCAGGGTTGGATGGATTTGATTTGACTGAAATTTTGTTTTGGATTTTCCCTGGACCTTATTTAGTTGGATCTTTTTGTGGAAGCCGGTTTCCTTTCGAATTGGGATGTGAACTACCTCCAGTTTACTGCTTTCACTCTTGTCGCTGCTGTGTTGTTGACTGAACATGAGCTTTAGGGCGATCAGTGACGATACCAGCAAGGATTTCTTGCTTAAAAGAAGAGAAAGCGCCGTAGCCAAGACCAACTTCTTCAGGATAAAATGCAGGAGAATTGCTTTCAGAGCCAAAATTCCAAGACCGATTGGGACCGCTTTCTTCATGTGCTTCTTCCAACCTTTGTGCTTCTTTCGTTTCTTTCTGTTCTTCTTACCCTTCTTCTTCTTTCCTTTCTTGCCACCACTGTCCTCTTCGTGCACTTCGTAGTACACTTCATGGCCGTGTCCGCCGCCTCCACCGCCAGCTACAACAATGTTGTTGTTGTTGCTGTCACTTCCACCTCCTTTCTTGCGGCCTGCAATGGAAAAGATGGGAAACACTTTCGATTAATTTTGCGGTAGTTTACAATATTGATACGTGATTGCTGCTTCATAAGTTTTATTGCTGAAACTAAAAAACGTAATAGGGAAAATGGCTCTAATGTTTGCCTATGGATCTAAGATTGAGCCTATCGCTAGAAATCTTCTATTTAGGGGCTGTTCATAATCTATGCAGCCCGATTTTAAAAGGTTTTTGACACCCCCTTCCACCGCATAGACAATCGTCCATACATTGTTTAGAAAATTTGTATGAACCGTAGATATTAGTGAACCCCCATACCCCCAACCCCCTGAAGAGTCTACGTAGTTTATGAACAGCCCCTTATCAATTTTATCTAGTTGAACGCGTCATTAGGACGGTACTACGGTTGGTTACGATTGAAAATTTAGTCGATTGCTGATTTTATGCATGGGCCCAAATTAGGGGCATTTAGACCGACATTACATCCATTTCCCCTATCGAAAATACTTTATTGAGAATTTATGAATAAAGGGTTTGCATATCGTGTTCGAATGTTAGAGATCCTAAGGAATTGAATGAGTATTGGATAAATTTCCAAATGTCTGGACTTTAACTTGTGTTGTTGATCAATGGCTTCAAATATCATGATTAAGCTTTCGGAGGGAAAATACGTAGACAATCACCAGTGCACAGTGGAAAAAACGAGCCCGAATTTCCTTAGTTGAGATGCCGCTGGATTTCAAGCGAGAACAGAAGCTTTCCTTATCAGAAATTTGCCAATAAATCGATTGGTGTAGGTTTCATCTTGTGCAGAGCCCAGGAAGTGGCCAATTTTGCCCCATTTCACCCTAAATATGTGTATTTTTGAGTTGATATTCATATAGAAAGAATTTCCGCTAAATTTTTTGACTGGAAATCCAAGCATGTCCTACGTAAAAAAACATGGGTATTCGAATGGTGCTGATTTCATTTAATGCCGAGCCCGGTAAGTGGTCCATCTCAAGAATTTAAAGGAGTTCCTTCCTCAGCCAAGTCAGAGTCAGATTCGTCATCTTATAAAAGAGCAAAGGGATTTTTGTCGTCGATCGACGGCGTGACTGTCTTAGGCATTTCTGTAAAAGACTGCCTGGAACGTTCCTTAGGAGAGCGTTGTAGTTCCTCCCCGCGTTGTTTGTATGCCGGGCACGACGAGCGACCATGAGGAGTTCCCTTACAGTACATGTATTTTGGTGCAGTGACTGTGTAGGCGCCATTATCGTGCTTCTTCCCGCATTTGGAGCAGCGTTCCTTGCTGCCACAGTGAGAGACCGAATCTCCAACTGTTTTGGCAGTTGGGAACCAAGGAACAAACAATTGCACAGATAGCCGAAGTTTTCCCAACTCGATGTAGTGAGAAAGGGCTGAACCAGCGGCGCCGGTGGTGTAGTGGTATGCGTGATTACCTCTCACCCCAGCAGGCCTGGGTTTAATCGACTTGATGGGTCGATAGGTAGGGTCCAGGTGTGGGAGCTGCCTTCCTGGCGTCGGTAGCATTGGTGCTCAGCACGGAAAACAAGATCAATGAAAACAAACCAAGGAAAAAAAAGGGTGTCACCCGAAACGAGTCTGCTCTGTTTACCCTCGCTGAAAGATACTGAGCCCAGTTTCTGGACTTCCGATATCTGAACCGTTGGAAGCAAGGGGTTCTTGAAACGGTCAACCGCTCGGAGTCAGACTCGCTTCAGTGATCACACCTTCGATCTCCACATCACGAGCTGGGATGTACACTCTCTATACTTGAGCATAAAGAGCTGGGAGGCAACAATCTCGACTACACGTTTATTGCACCTAACCTTCGAGGTTTCGGTCACGATCGAGAATCGCTTCGTCAGATCATTAGTAATTTGCATTACATTCAAAGGTTTCTTTTTGGGCTGAAAGTAGACAACCTATGGGCCAGTCGAGCCGAGGGGTAGGCGATCGGGAGCTTTTCTGAGCCTGCCCAGACGAACCAGGGATGGCATCATCCGATATCTGCTGTGATAGACGTTTGCTACCCTTCTTGCCATCGGGTGGCAAAGTGGTGTCATCTTCCGACAAAACGTTCATACCGCCTTCCGACCAAATGTCCATTTTGCCGTACTAGTGGGAACGCAAAACGCTTTACCACTCAAAGGTTATTCAAAATTACACGGACACAATACACAGAAAAAAAAAACTATAAATCTAGATAGAGCTGGAATTAGGGCCTAACAGTTTTTGTAAGCAATGACTTCTCTTGATGATTTCTAGAAATTTGAGGCTCGCCCATGCAAACCAACATCCTCATCGGGTAGGGAAAGACTTCCCCTATAGAAGTCATTGTTTACAAAAGCTGTTACGCCCTAATTCCTGCTCTATCTAGAAATACAGAAACACAAGCTTAAAATTTAACTGATGGGCGAGAGAATGAAACAAGAACAAAAACTTACAGCTATCCTCCGAAGAACGCGTTACCCACTGAGTTGCACCCACCGCTTTTTCTCGGCGGGGTTTCAACCAGTCGCGATTTTTTGCATGTCTGATTTTTTACATGTGAGTAGTACAAATGGAGAACTAGTCACTCGCAGAAAATCAGACCGCTTGGTTGAAAACCCACCGAGACAAAGCGGTGGGTAGAACTCAGTGGGTAACGCGTTCTTCGGGGGAAAGCTGTATATGATAATCCTATTCTACTACCATTGAGCGTTTACACAGCTGCAGCAGAGCGATGCGCAGCGTGGATGATCTTCGATCGGCGTGTGTGGGCGTTCTTCGTTGGTGTGTACTAGAAATACTCAGAGGGAGAGATAGGCGGAGAGAATGTTTTGAGTCAAATGAACTGTCAAAATCTGAGCCAATCGAACATTCCCATTAGAATTTGTCCGAGTATTTCTTATTCTTACTAAATTAAATTTAAGAGCATTGCAATCGATCAGGAATTCAATCACCTTTATGTTTCATGTGCTTCTAAAATTCAACTAGTTTTTGGAATCAAAAACAATATTCTAACTCTATTAATTAATTGATCTTAGTTGGTTAACTAATAGCACCAAGAAATGTGCAAAATATTGCGACGCAATTAATTATTACTTTGCATGTAAATCGAATCAAAAATAAAAGTCATGTGAAATGCTGGCTTCTAGCAAGGGTTGCAAGATAATTTAGGTACAAATCCCTGCTGCCGAATTATATTTTGTTTTCTCCGCCTATCTCTCTCTCTGAGTATTTCTAGTGTGTACTTATATGAGGCCCGGCACCCAGCTGTACACACGATGATGGATGAGCGATGTAAAGGCGGAAGCAGATGCTGACACTCGATGACGATGATCCGTGTGCAGGTAATTGGTTGGCAAATTGCCATTTGCAGAAAAACAATTTTACTTCCGATGATGCTAAAACTACACTGAGCAATTCCCTACGAATTCGCAAAACGGTTTATTTTTGTATTTTTTTTTATTTGGTTGAACATTTGCGGATACGTTTCTTATGACCAACAATGCCATTTTGCATCTTAATATCGCCGTTTTGATTTCAGCCTTATTTTTTAAAAGGGCATATAGAAAAATATCAAGCTTATCTTCAGAATTTTTTTACTCAAAAACTGTTTGTCCGATCGGATTGGTGTCTTGGACAATATTGCAGGTATTAGATGAAACTGTATAAAAAAATATGCACTCTAAAACTTTTTTAAATTTTAAATAAAGTCTTAAAAACAATTTTTATCATAAAATGATATTTTGTGTTTTTTTTATTTGCTGATGTATGTTAAGAGACAAAAATGCCATCTTTTGCACTATAGGTTAAGATGGAGAATTGATGGACAAAAAAGTTATGATTTAAAAAAAAAAACTCAAGTTTTTGAAAAAATATCTAAAACTTGGTCCAATTACTGTTTCGACTTTATTTAATGAAAGAACACCAAATTAACAATAAAAAAGAATCTGAGTACCGCACCGCTTTCGAGATGTAGCGGTTTTAAAGTAGATATTTTCAAAATGTTGGTAGTTATGGCCAGTTTAATGTATGTTCTCTAGTTCCGAAAATATTTTTTTTCGACCGATAAGAAAATTTTACAATAAAAATGCTCTTGGTGGCTCATCGATATGATAAAACAATTTATTTTATTGTAAATGCATATTTCGCTCGTTAGCAAATGCAAAAAATCTTATAATTGCAATTTTTCGTGAAGGATTTTATTTATTTTTACATTGTTAGATTGATATAGTTGTAATAGAAATCCTTACCTTAATTCTTAGTAATATCAACTATTTTCTTTTCAGTATTACAGTTTGAAAAGTGTCTGACTTCTATTTTTCTTTTAGAAATAGGAATAAATGAATGGTATTTTTGAGTTCCTTGAATGGTTATAGCCCTTGAGTATTGTTTGTTGAGCTCAATAGTTCAATATTGACGCTTTGCGAATATTCACCAACATTAGAGTCGATTGTTTCTACCGATGGTATTGATGGTACAGTTACTAAAGATTCCTGACGTGAAACATTCATGTTGATATCTTGTTCATCGCAGTTCGATAACTCATCGCTACTTGATAGTTCGGTACGTTTAGAAAGCTGTATACGACAAGAATCACAAATTTTTAATTTACCGTTAAGTTGGTTCTGTTCCGCAAAACCCAGATCAACCAATTTCTGTAAATTAGTATCCGTGAGATTTCGGCAATTTTTCGAGCAACTTTTTTTTTAAACACATGTATACACTTTTAATGAAAAGTATTCATTTTAACTACCACTTCGTCTTCTGCATTACTGAACTTAAGCAGGTCACTTTCACAGATACACAGCAAATTATATTCTAATGTTGATTACGTGTCAGATTTGGCTTATATATGGACGTAGGTAATTCAAAACCAAACCACTTGGTACCATGAATTGCTTAGCAATAGGTAGCATGTGAGCATTTTAGCAACAAGTTTATACCTATGAGGTGAATGAAAAAAGGTTGGATTGTTTTACTTTTATATTTTAGATGACACACCCCTCACCATCCCTCTCCAAAGGGGGAGTTTGGTAAAGAGAGATGATAAAACTGATTTGTACCTTCCTAAAAGTTGTCTAGCTCGCTTTCTACTTCTATATGCAATTTTTACACTGCCGTACGCTAAACGGAACTATCAATTCTATACTTTCATCTCCTCATCTATCGTATAAAAATTACCACTTTAGTCTGTTATTTGAAATTAGCATCTTCAACTATGAACATTCATGCCAGACGCCATTTTGAAATCCAAGATTGCGTCATCCGGTTACAGAACAACTGGGGGAAACACATTCAAATACCCCACAATATGGATATTTTTTTAATTGGGGTGACGTGTATGGACCTGTAATACATGTCTGACGCCATTTTGAAATCCAGGATGGTGGCTTCCAGTTACAGAAAAACTGGAAAACACTGTCAAATACCCCACAATATGGGTCGTTTTATAATACGGGTGTAGCCCAGGAATTCAAAAATTATAACACAGGAGAGGCCACCCTAATGATGATTCATAAAAATACTTATCTAATATTCTTCGATAAGAACAAAATTACCAATTGTCACGGAATTCTAAAATCCACTCTAATTTCGTTTCTGTTCCGAAAAGATACGATGGTGTCGGTAGGTAATTTCCGATGGCATTTTCTATAACATGTCACAAGCACCAATACAATATTTTTGTTGCATATATGTTGAAAATGCGATATTTGACCATCAAAATGATACACCGCTGCACGCCGCCGCCGCCGCTGAAGCTAATACAGCTTCTACGCCGCCGCCGCCGCCGGTGAACTTGACCGGCGCACAGGTCTAATCCATATTGTGGAGTGTTTGACAGAATATAGTTTTCCTGTAACCGGAAGCTGCCATCCTGGATTTCAAAATGGCGTCAGACAATGATTTCCGGTCCCTACAAAGTAACTTCGAATAAAAAATACCCATAATGCGGGGTATTTGACGGAATTCCCAAGTTTTTCTGTAACCCGAAGCATAGTGGTCTAGTACTGTGAAAAGACGGTCAAAAGTCATTATCTCATGAATCTTGCTATTTAGACTAATGGCGTCTTGAGGAAAGTTTCTGGATATTAAAAGGCCCTTCTTTTGACAATGACAAATCATGCCATGATATTCTTCAAACTTATGTTTATTAATGTGTAGAACAATTTTGTAGAACATTTCAAACCAGTAGAAATTTAAATAAATTAATTATTAAGTAGACACTGTTATTAAGAGGTTTTCCACCAAAAAATGAAATGAGATGAAGAAATAGCCACCTAGTGCCTTTAGCAAACTTTCTTGTTTTGATATTTTCTAAGACTTTGCCGAAGACACCGATCCTGAATGTGGAGTTTTTGGAAAAATAAATTTTAAATCTCCCTTCTAGGAGGATTAATCATTTATTTGTTATTGTCAAAAGAGGGGACTTTTAATATCCAGAAACTAACCTCAAGGGACCATTAGTCAAAATTGCAAGATTCATGAGATAATGACTTTTGACCGTCTTTTCACAGTACTAGACCACTGTGCAAAGCCGCCATCTTGTATTTCAAAATAGCGTCAGACATCGATTTCTGTTCCCTACACGTCACGCCCATTCCAAAAATACGCATATTTGGGTATTTGACAGAACTTCCAAGTTTTTCTGTAATTGGCAGCCGCCATCTTGGATAGCAAAATGGCGACAGACATGAATTTTCGGTCCCTACACGTCAATCAGATTTCAAAGATTAGCGGAGATGAACCAGATGTCTGGCTGAAAATCTCCTTAATGAAGACAACCAACCAAACATTTCAAAGATACGCATATTATGGGGTATTTGACATGATTCCTAAGTTTTTCTGTAACTGCACCATATTGGATTTCAAAATCTCATCAGATATCGATTCCTAGTCCCTACGCGTACTCCGATTGTAAAAATACCCATATTGTGGGGTTTTTCATAGTATTTCCCACCCAGAAAAAAAATGAATGTTATTGGTGATGTAAATATCCATGCATGCAAACTTCCATTTCACGTAAACTAGCAGCTTGCAAGAAATGTTGCTTAGAAAGATGGACAATTGTATACAATATATGGAATATTTCATGACATGTCACATAAATTTACCTGATCAATAATGTAAACAACATGACGCTCATAGTAACGGAAATTTACACTACCTTTTTAAACTGTGCAGTTTCCCAAAAGGGCGAAGAAAACTCGTTGTTTGGAATTTACTTCGTAACAAAACCTCGTTATTTTTTTGGGATTTACTTCGTAAAAAGAGGGACGTAAATTGAATAGGGTTAACTACCCCATTACCGGCCTATTAAGCACAACCTGCACTTAGTATTTCTTAATCTAGCGCAGTTTAGCACCAAACGAAATGTTATTATTACTGATGGCTTCCAAATTTATTTACCTTTCCGTATATACCGTAAGATTTGATAAAGAGAAACCAATCGTTGAGATATTGCCAAAAGTCTAACACTGCTTCTTGACGCCAAACTCGGCCTACAGATTCTAAACTCGGCCTAACGCATTGAAACGCCAATGAATTCACTTCGGCCTATCGGATGACGATAAAAATTGATTCGGTCGGAGCGCTTCTTTTGTTTTTGGGAATAATGGATGCAAACCTTGATATCACGCGTTCTCATTGACTTCGTTCCGTAGCTTATTAACTAAAGTATTGTACCAAACGCATAATTGACTTGTTAACTCTGAAATCATGGATTTATATGAAGTTTTCTGCTCGATAGGCCCAAAATGGGCGATTAGGCCGAAGTAGTTCTCTACCCTACTGCTTAAAAAAAACTTTGTAAACGGAGGTTTCAATGTATAGTAAAGAAAGACGTAGTCCTGCCTTAAAACTGCAGGTGGTCTATCAAAAAACCTAAGTGATATTGATCAGTAGCTGCAATCTAGGTCACCAAGCATAACTTGTCTTCAGGGATCATGTCATAGAATCGAAGCATGTGCTGAAATACTTGGGGGTGATGATCGACGAGCAGCTAGAATCATGTTGAATGACTCTGGACCAAGCAATAGCAAAAGGCATCTTCATGCATGTTGTGAGTCATACCGAACTATTACGTCGAAAGCAGTGTGCTTTGTCCTTGGAATGATTCGTATAAGCATCACATTGATTGGCGGAGGACGGATAAAAGCAGAAGAAATCCAATGACATATGCAAAATTGTAAGAGCAGATTCAATGACTAATTGACAGCAGGAATGAGACATGGATTCATAGCATAATACCGAAAGTCTACGGTGATAATCAGCAATTTCTTCCGAAACTTCCTGGGCCATTTAGGATCCGTAAGAATGAATAGCAGAGCAGTGTATGTTAATCAAATATTCGTGTTGAGGGTTCAGTAATATATTATAATTGTACCGAAATTGTTATTTTACCAAAATAAATGTTATAAAGAAAATTAAAAAATATGGAAAAGTTATCGATAGCAGAACTTTTGCTTGTTAATATGTTCAATGAAATTTATGTTCGTAAGCATGAGAAGCGCTGAGTTATTTTTTGAAACGATCTTACATCAACGCTTTCATTTTTCATCTACAGCTGTTAAGGATTTCTACGAAACTTAATACATTCCAAGTAATAAGTATTAAGTCCAAACAGTCACGGTTACTCATGAAAACAGAGTCTTTCGTTGTTCTAATGCACCATTTACAACGCAAACATTGTTGTATGATTTCCCTGCCTCCAGCGGCAGCTGTAGCAACATCCACAGGCTGTTGCACGCTTTCTACACACATCCATAACCAACCAACATCCCAATCGCCACCCACTGCAGCAGCACTTAAGAGATGAACTAGCCTCAGGCTAAAAATCTCTAAAATAAAGACAAAAAAAAAAAAAAAAAATGCAGCAGCACTCACGCAGCCGGAGCTAGAGCATTTTCCTCTCTTCCATTTCATCGACGCCGGAGAGTGCACCAATATTCCTCCCCTGACTCCACTGCATGACATGTTAATGGTCTTAAACATTACGTGCTTAATTGCACCAAAACAACAACAACAACAACAGCAAAATGGAAAATCATACCGAGCCGAGAAATGGGTTCGCTTCCTTCCCATTTGTAGCACCAAATCTGCGCTCGGATTGGCTGAAGAAAAAACGTAAACTCAATTTGTTATCCGATTGTTTATTGCAAACGAAAACGCCGTCTTATCGTGGATCCATTATCCGGTAATTGGCTCAGCAGATGAATTGCGATGGTTTCTCTGCTTTTATCTTTTTGCTTTGGTGCCTTCGTTTATGATGATCATGTCAAAATATTTACTCGTTCAAGACTTGGCTCCATCTCGAATCATTTCAACTGGCCTCGACACCCTCGCACAATTAATCTGGATTAGTCGCACCCGAGTAGTGCGTTAGTTAAATGTTCAAAATCGGCTCTATCGGTTCCGATCGCTGCTGCCATAGCAATTATTCCAAATTGATAAATTATACGGGATTTGTTGCAGCTCTTTTCTGTTTCCATCTTTTTTTGTTAATTGAATTCGAGCAAATAATAATCGTTCAGAGTGGGTTGGTTTGAGAGGTTGCAACACATTTGGAATATTAGCCTGGGAATGGAAATTCCTGTTATGCATTATTGCGATATGGATTGGGACGGGTCAGTTTTTGAATGATTCGGTGATGGCCCCAATTGTGGCCCCGATTTCATTGGGTTAGAAGAAATTGAATGATTGGCGTCTTTTTGTTTTGTGTTGTCTAATGAAGTCGAAATTGATATGGAACAGAAGCCACTGAACTTGTTCGATGGTGGAAGATTTTAGCAAGTCAGAGATACTGCTAGTGAGGACGAACAGTACAAAGCTACTTTTCATCCTGAAAGAAAAAAATCGGCTGCTTCAATGAGACTTTCATGTGTTTTAGAATAGCTCGTATTTGTTGAACAACAGTAATAATGTTATGTCATAGGATAGCATGGTGGGTCAATATATTGATTTTGTTCAACCCCCTAAATCGATTCCAAGTTCTTCTTTCAAAATTTAAGCTCATTTAGTTGCGAACTCGTACTGCACTCAAGGGCGTAGTTAAGTTTTGAAATAGGGGAGGAAGATAATTTTGTATATGATGGGTGAATAGTAGACTGATGCAAAATTTGAAATTTTCGCTCCACAGTGCTCAAACGGTTTCAAATCAGGTCTTGATTAGCCTCCCAAAGTTTAAACTCATTTGGTAAGAAACTGACTTGGCACAAACTATTCGAAGTTTGTATGGAAATTACTAAGGGAAAACCAATTTTTTTGTTCATTGTCTACTACCCATTTTCTATATTGCTTTTTCGAAAAGTTCTATAATTATTCTTATGGGAATTTTTCTACGCTACAACTTTGCGGAGTATCGTTTTTCAGCCAAATGTCAAATTAAATAGTTATTAATTGTTTAAGAGATTCATAATCTTATGGCATGATCAAGCAGCTGTTCTGTTAGCAACACTGTATTCTGCAGTGTGACATAGTAGCCATGATATTTGTGCTCTATTCTTCTCACTAGAAACACCAATGTTGCCTGCTGAACAGTTGAATGAGCATAATCATAAGACATCAGTGACTTGAATCATTAATAACTTTTGTTCCTTACATTTGATTGAAAAGTGGATTTCAACAAAGTTGTAGCTGAGAAAATTTTCTACAATCATTGCTATCATTTTTAAAAGCATAGTGATGTGGTGAATTGTTAGATACATATGAACAAAAACATAAGTTTTCCCATAGTAATTCCCATATAAACTTGAAATGGTTTGTGCGAAGTCAGTTTCTTACTAAAGTAGTTCAAATTTTGGGAGGCTAAGCAGGACCCAATTTGGAACCGTTTAAGCACTGTGGAGAGAAAATTTCAAATTTTGCATCAGTCTAGTGAATAGGTTAGAACGCCATTAGTCTGAACACTATACTGTCGAACGTAATAAGGCCGGGTTCACTAGTTCGAATGAGGAACTTTACTGAAATTGATAAGTGTTTTTTAAGAAAGCATCAGCAAATTGCCATTAGCATGCTTTCCTGTCTTTTCCCATATTTTTGACGTAGACTAAAATCTAAAATTGCGACCGTTACGAAAATGTGTAAGGTTTTGAACGCTAATAATTTTGTCATTTGTAGATAAAATTTAAATCCAAATACACCAATCGATAGGCAAAAACTCTCGTAATCTGTTACAATAAACGTTTTTTTTTTCTTCAATTTTTCATAAAATAGCTTTTGAAAAATGTACAAATGCAAAGTGATAGTTTTATTGATTGAAAAACAAAAATAATTATTTTTATCTGAATATCACATAACATCAGAATTTATATGTGAGTAATCATACAAATCAAGGGAAAAAATACTGCTGGAATTTTCATGAAATTATCTCTAGAAATTCTTTTCCGAACTATTTTGGTATTTTCATCAAAAATGAACCAGGAATCCATTAAATAATCGACGTCTTCGCATTTTTATCGAATTTTCCTCAGATCAACCAAAATATTCATCACTGAATTATCCTTAAAATTCATCAGGAGCCTTTCTCACAATAACCATGAAACTCTCTCGTCAAATTGACTAAGAGTTCTTATCAATACTCTCTAAAAGTGCTTTCCATAACTCCATAGAAATTTATCTCTGAAATACTTTGAAGATATTTTAAGATTCTTCAAAATTTCTTTGTAGTTTTCTTAGATTTTTTAAAAGTTGAAGGGCTGTGACTGCATCCTGAAAATTGATTCCGGACTGAGGGTCTAAAATTTTTGCAAGGTCCTGATTTTTTTTTTTGCAGAGAGGATCATGGCTTTTCCAGAATTTGGCAGCTTCTTGGATCACTGGTCAGTCCAAATTTATAAATAGATACAGAAATTTTATCCACGATGCCAGTATATTAAAATCAGGTCATGTCAAGTTTAAAACAAATTTTAATCCCTAGAAAAATCGTGAGTTGTGATTTTTCTCTGTTTCATGAGAAATTAGTTTAAAATCAGATCAATAGACTACAGTGATTTTTTTTTATTAATTACTTTATTTGTACAGGCTCAATCGAATAAACTTTACAGGGCCGAGTTATCATTTTCGTTATACATTATTGATGTCTTATATTTAAAGTTAGAGGAGCTGGACCGGATACTCGCGGTTGTCTCGAGGTTAGTGGGGATTTACAATTTTTTTTTATGGAAAAAGGGAGAGGGAGGTTTGAAATGTGGTTTACGATACAAATGTTTAATTAATCCTAAAACATGAACTTATTTCTATTCATCTTGAAAACAAACATAAAAAAACCCACACGTACAAAATACAACTAAACGCAAGGTTAATCAAACTTACAATCTAAGGTTAATATTCTTAAAGTAAACATATATGAGTTTCATAAACTCCAGATCACGTCTAGCCAAAATATCCCGAACTGGAACATTAGGTTGTCTACCTCGAGCCCGAAGGGAATCGTACAGCTCAGATCTGACTCCACGATGCTCAGCTCAAGACCTAATAATATGATCGGCGTCTTGGTAACCTTGTCCACATTCACAGAGGTTGCTGTCCCCCAGCCCAATACGGAACAAGTGAGCGTTTAACGAGTAGTGATTGGACATGAGGCGAGACATCATACGAATGAAGTCTCGACCCACATCCAACCCCTTGAACCAAGGACTCTTCGATACCTTAGGGATGATCGAATACAGCCATCGTCCCAAACTCCCTTCACTCCACTTATTCTGCCAGCTGACGAGTGACTGTTGACGGTAAATGAAGAAAAAATCATCGTAGGCGATTTGTCGATCGTAAATATCACCTTCTATAGCACCCACCTTAGCAAGTGAGTCCGCCTTCTCATTGCCCGGAATCGAGCAATGAGATGGGACCCATGCAAAGGTGATGAGAAAAGATCTTAAAGATAAAGCACTTAAAAACTCTCGTATTTTCATGAGAAAATACGAGGAGTGCTTTACCGACCTCATGGAGCGAATAGCCTCGACAGAACTGAGACTATCCGTAAAAATAAAATAGTGATCTGGTGGAAGTGAGGCGATCGTTTTTAGCGTATAGTATATTGCCGCCAGCTCAGCAACATATACGGAACAAGGAGCTTGAAGCATTCGAGAGGCGCTATGAAATTCGTTAAAAATACCAAAACCAGCGGACGTCTCTATTAATGATCCATCTGTGAAGAACGATCTTGCGGAATCAACTTGGCCAAACTTTGCAGCGTAAATTGACGGAACAATCATGGAATGATGATGTTCTGGGATCCCACGAATCTCCCGCGTTATAGATAAATCAAAACTAACTGAATTGCCGAAGTCGGAGAAGCATACACGATGAGGATTATGCTGTGAAGGGCTGACATCCTGTGTTATGTACACGTAGTACAATGACATAAAACGAATTTGAGGGTTCAACTCAAGAAGCTTTTCAAAGTTTTCGATTACCAGTGGGTTCATAACTTTGCAACGGGTGAGGAGCCTGAGGGACAATTCCGAAAACCGATCCGATAGTGGCAACATGCCCGCCAACACTTCTAAACTCATCGTATGAGTCGAGTGCATGCATCCTAACGCGATACGAAGACAACGATACTGGATACGTTCCAGTTTGATGATGTGAGTTTTAGCCGCCGACTGGAAACAAAAACTACCGTATTTTCCGGTACAACGTTAGAAGATCTTGTGGATAAGCTCCCCACCACGTTCCGGTAATTGATTCTTTGTTGGCATTTTCGTCTCAGATACTCAATGTGGGATCGCCAGGTGCATTTGGAATCGAACCAGACCCCGAGATATTTGAAAGACATGGAATGAGTGATCGGCTTACCCAAAAGTTGAAGCTTCGGTTGTGCTGGGCTATGCTTCCTAGAAAAAACGACCAACTCAGTTTTCTCCGTGGAGAATCCGATACCTAGCTGGATAGCCCAAGTAGACAAATTGTCTAAGGTATCCTGTAAGGGTCCTTGCAGGTCGACCCCTTAGGGCCCTGTCATAGACACTACGCCGTCATCTGCAAGTTGTCTCAACGTGCAGTTGTCACTTAGACAATTGTCAATTTCTCTGACGTAGAAATTATACAAAAGGGGGCTTAAACATGAGCCCTGGGGGAGACCCATGTAACTAAATCGAGAAGCTGTAGAGTTTGTACAAAAAGTTATTTATTAATGGAGAAAGGCCACAAGCGTGGAGTTTGTCTGAAAGGACTTCAACGGATACTGAATCAAAAGCCCCCTTGATATCCAAGAATACAGAAGCCATTTGCTCTTTTTTAGCAAAAGCCAACTGAATTTCTGTGGAAAGCAACGCGAGACAGTCGTTCGTTCCCTTGCCCCTACGGAATCCAAATTGAGTATCTGAGAGTAGGTGGTTCGTCTCAACCCATTTGTCCAAGCGAAAAAGGATCATTTTCTCGAACAATTTTCGAATGCACGATAACATCGCGATGGGACGATACGAGTTATGATCTGAAGCGGGTTTTCCAGGCTTTTTAATGGCTATAACTCTCACTTGCCTCCAATCATCCGGAACAATATTGAGCTCCAGGAACTGACAAAACAAGTTTAACATGCGCCTCTTAGCGACGTCTGGGAGGTTCTTCAACAAGTTGAACTTGATTCTATCAGCCCCTGGAGCCGAATTGCCACACGAAAGGAGCGCGAGTGAGAGCTCCAGCATTGAAAAAGGCTGGCTGATCTCGTCTACCGAATTCGTCGTTTCGCGAGGAATCATCTGTGCCGGCACAGAATCAGGACCTACTTTTCGCGCGAACTTGAGAATCCAACTATCCGAGTACTCCTCGCTCTCGTTGTTTGAAAACCGGTTACGCATCCTTCGCGCCGCATTCCAAAGCGTACTCATCGACGTTTCGCGCGATAATCCGTCCACGAATTGCCGCCAGTATCCGCGTTTCTTGGCTTTGATGAGGCTCTTGAGTTCGCGTACAAGAGCCGAGTACGCTTCGAAATACACGGGTGTTCCACGTTTCCGGAAAAGCTTAAACGCGTCGGACTTTTTACGATAAACCTCAGTGCATTGGTGGAGTTCTTATACATTTCTCGAATGCATTTTCGAGGGGACGTGTCTGCTTTTATGGGCAGTGCGTTTGATGGTCGTTTTGGTGTGGCTAGTGGCTCGCCCGTGCGTGCTGCACCGCTATCAGGTAGGGGCAAATTGTTTGCGGGAGCCGATGCGGCCCTTCGGGGGAGTAATCGAGATTTATTTTCATCGTTCCCATTTGTCAGAGGGATGACCTCGATCGCATGAAGCATGTTCCTTGAGTTTTTATAGTAAGGTGTGTACGAATAATCCATTATGATTTTTTTTTCAAGTTGAAGCATGATTCGTTAAGAAAATAAATATCGCGACCGAACATACAAGCTCGGCATTGACCGCTTATTTTTTGTTGTGTTGTTAGGTGTGTTCTTAACATGATCATGAGGGCTGTGGTTGAAGACTAACGGCTGGTCGTGTTTGATTGCGGGGTTTGGTGGTTTTAACGACGAAATATGAAGGAGAAAACATTCGTTTTAAAACGCAATAAAGTTCGGTCGAGATAGCTTAAAACATATGCAATATGTATACGCTGGTAAAATCGACAAGCGTGAATAAAGGGTAGCCCAAAAATGTAAAAGTTTTATGGATTCAGTTCCCATTTTACATAAGGACCAAATCGAAACAACGAACGTTGCGTAAAATTTAGAATTTAATTAGGGCATAAGCGTTTTTTCGTAGCTTTTTTATCTCTAGGTTTAAAAGATCATTGGTAGTAGAGGCTTATCCTTGTGTACATGGCATCACCGTGGAGTTTGAATAAATCCCAGGTCTTATTATACTATTATTATATATGCAATGATAAATATTTAAATCACGATCAAAACACAACTGGAAGGAGCAACGTAATATCATTTGATTATCTCTAATTCGCCTGAGCGTTTTCACATTTATATCGCTGTGAAGCAACTGTAAACTCTAGAGGAAATTTATATCTGTAACTGTAACCAGTTCGATTTTGTTTGCAAACCTAGTAAAATTGTCATATATAATTATCTTAAAGATAAATCGTCCAGCTTAACCCTGGTCACTGATCTTGATTTTCACACGACGTGTGTAGTTCGATTGTTGCGATTTGAAATTTCAGAAAGGGTGTATTCGTGCTCAAGCCTCGTAACACTACTGAGTTGATCCTTTCAGGCCTCTATTGAAACAATCGTGGAGGTGTCGGGCAAAGGTATTATATCCTAGACAAATGGTAAGTTACAAATTCGCTGTTGTCGTCGTCGTCATAGGCACCGTCGTATTCGCGGTCGTAGTCGCCGTAGGCAGTACCGTTAGTATATTAAAAATTAACCATATCCGCTGAAACTATAAGAATTATCGCGTATCTCTGTTGTTCATTACATATCATGTAAAAACAATCATATTTTGTCGTGGAGTGTTGTAGTATTGAGATGCTCGATAACCCTGGATTGATCGATTTTGCTTAGTGATCGGAATATCATGGGTTTAATCCCAAGCTCTCCCACAACAGAATAAACCACCATCGTTGGGTTCCGAGAGCATAAAGAGCAGTTAATAACCAAAACTTGAATAGTTTAAACCATGAATTTCGGAAGGGTGTGTGCATGTTTGGAAGACATTCTTGGCTGCTTTATGAGACGTCGCTTTATTTGAATAAATTTTTGTTGATTCGGTCGTAGATTGTGGTGATGTAAGGGGCACGGTGGCTTTAGAGCAACTGTTTTTGCTTAATGAGTAGAAGATCACGGGTTAAAGCCCAAGCCTCATTACATTACTTAGTTAATATATGCAGGCCTCTATTGTAGAAAATCGTTAATTACAGAAATTGGAGGAACGATTCAGAAACGCATAAAGTATATTTAGACAAATGTGACGTACACCTGAATCGGTTCGGAAGACATTGTTAAATAATTTGGATGATTTCATTGTAATAGCTTCTTGTAACCGATAATGAACGATCGTCAGTCGTAGCTTGTTGTGATGTAAGGGGCACGGTGGTCTTAGAGCGACCGTTTTTGCTTACTGAGCAGAAGATCGTGGGTTAAAACCCAAGCCTCTTTACATTACTAAGTTGATAGGGTTGCGTCATTTGCTGAACAGATTTTAAAAGATCGCATCACTTTCCAATGTGAATCCAGATCTAATTTACCCTTCCCACGAACAAACCAAGGTTGCAAATACTCATTTCAGCTAAAATAATGTTTTTCGGAATAATAAAACCAAAAGATGGTATGATGGCATGTTTAACTTGTAACTTACAAGAAGAGGTTACAAAGTATGCGTTTGTAACATAAAACCTGTAAATTTTGCTTTCTATGAGTCACAATCAGCGATTTTCTTATCGCTGAGTGAGTGAGTGAGTGAGTGAGTGAGTGAGTGAGTGAGTGAGTGAGTGAGTTTGTGAAAAATCGCTGATTGTGACTCTCATGAAGTGAAATAAACAGGTTTAATAAGTCAAACACATTCTTTGCAACCTCTTCTTGTATCCTACCAATTCAAAATATGATTAGGCATCTCATTATTTCATAATTTAGAAAAACATTGTTTAAGCTGAAATGAGTATTTGCAACCTTGGAACAAACTCGTTCTTCCCGTGACAACCGTGGAGATGCAAAGGTATACTCAGTCTCTAGTAGCAACGGTTGTTGAAATAACAATCCTTTCCCTCCCCGTTGACCAGAGGCGTAACTAGCATGTTGGCTTGGGGGAGGGAGCATGTCCCTAGCTGACAAGACATAAACCATCGGTAGTATGGGGAGGGAGATTACTTTATTCTATATAACTACTTGTACTATTCGCATAAATTTCATTGATTTAAACGATTTTAAACATGATATAAAAATGTACCCATATTCAAGTTGTTTTGAGGTTACCTTGACGAATACGTTTTTTAGAATTTTAAGTTTCACACGAGTTTTATTTTTCGGTTGCCTTTAGCAAACTTGTTGAAAACTTGTTCAGGAGTAACCTTTTCTTTGACAAATTCATTTTGAATGTTTAGTACCGCTAGTGATGAAAACCGGTCTTGGAACATAGTAGTTCTCAGCCACGTATTGATGCGCCTCATGGCAGAAAAGCTTCTCTCACACCCTGCTGAACTGACCGGCAGACCAATTGCAGTTTGTAAGAACTTGTACATGTTAGGTGTGAGGTCTTCTCTAACATCACTTTTAAGAGGCAGCCCTAAGTTTGCACCTTTAGAATTGTAAAACGATCCATAAAATATTGAAAAACGTTCCACTAAAAACATCCAAATGATCCATAAACCATCGGAGAAAATCCCTAAAAAAGTGTAGATGATCCATAAAAAATATCAATATTATCAATATTTTATGTGAAATTTAGCAACACAATTGTAAAAATGTACCACTAAATTTCTAAATAATGAGCATTGGAATTGTACGAATTACCCATAAACATATTGCAATTGATCCATAAAACATTCAGCAATGAACCTTAAACTAAAAAAAGTGATCCATAAAAAATCAAGTTTGCACACTTAAACATATAGGCATGATCCATAAATTAGACGTATATTATTCATGTTTAGGACACTATTTTTTTAAATTTTGATCCATAAACCTTGAAAAATTGCTCCACTGCTTATCTACTTAGATTTACTGTCCTGCCCGTGTATTTAAGGTAGATGTGCGAAGCGACGGGTAAGCGTCTAGAATTACCTTTCAAAAGAAGATTCTATAATAATATTCTTAAGACGTTTCCTATGGAAGCTTCATTAAGAAACCTTTTAAGAAGCTTATTCTCGCCCATCGCTCTTCTGACAAAAAAAAATACGGGCAGAACAGTAAATCTGAGTAGCTACGCAGTAATGTAGCAATTTTCCAAGGTCTATTGATCAAATTAAAAAACATATGTATATAGACCGAGATATAGACTATAATTGGAACACACCAAAATAAGCACGTCTACCAACAACTGGAACACCTACCCTAGGTATGATCCATAAAATTAACATTTTTTTTTCATTTTTTCTTAAGAAGATTTTTATAGAAGCTTCTTTTGGAAGCTAATTCTAGACGCTTGACCATCTACCTAAAACACGGCAGGACAGTAAATCTAAGTAGTTAAGCAGTAATGGAGCAATTTTTCATGGTTTATGGATCAAAATTAATAATATACGTCTAATTTATGGATCATGGCTGTTCGGAATATCGGGATAACCCTGTACCGCCAAGCCCAGTGACAACCCTGTGGGGGATTCAGAGAGCTACGGTAACGGTTGCTGTCAGAAATGACAGACATCAGGTTTGGTTCAACGGAACTGTGAACTCACAGTTCCGTTGAACCAAACCTTAGATAGGTCGGAGTATGAACGAGAAAAAAAAAGAGGAAAACATGATACAATTCCAAACCATCTAAAAAACGTTTTACAGCTAAATTATTTTAATTGCCTACATTTATTAATATACCTATCGTTTAATTAAATTGTAGTTATTTGTAGTGAACTAGTTACCAACAATCAATACGAAACTAACGATTTTAAATTGGCTCACTACTTGACTTGCCTATTGGTCCCAAGCAAATCGATTAACGTACCCCATTCTAGTCAAAATTCTAGTACTACACAATGTTTGTTTTGATTTGCTATGAAAGTTTGACAGGTAAAATGAGGGGTTCGTGGATTTTCTCGTGTTTTATAGGGGTGCATCGATAAGCTTGGGACCGAAGATAGTACCAGAGCTTAGCCAAAAAGTTGAGCACTTTTCTTCGGGACCTTCTGGTCTTAAAGTTACCTCTATGTAGCTACTGAATTAGGTTAGTTGGAGGTGGAATTCGTGCAAATATTGAATTTAATAACCCTATATTTGCTTAATCTAGATACTACAATTTGATCCTAAAATCTGGTAACCTACAATTTGTTCCTAAACGCTATATACATGATTTACCCTAAGTAACTAGTAAGTAGCTCATTCTGCATCGTTTGTGTGTTTAACTAAAATAATAATTGAATCCCTAAATGCTAAATCTAGCCAAATCTTTGTTGAAAGAGTAACGGAAGATAATTCTCGGTTTGAAAATTCCGCAACCGAATCTGCAAAAGGAAGTACCAATGAGGTCAGCCTGGATTCTTCCAGGCTGACCTCATTGGTACTTCCTTTTCCAGATTCGGTTGCGGCATCACTCCTCACTCTATTTTTTCTGCTAGATGGTTTCTTTGGGACAGACTTCTTGGTTCCTTTTGCCACCTTATAAGTATTAATATTGGTTTTGATTTTATATTAGTTTAATAAAACCTATTTTAGCTTCAAGCTGTCCAAAACGAGACTGCTCTGAGGAAGTTGCTTTCATTAACACGAACATGGCTATATTTTTAAGTGCGCAAACATGATTTTCTATGGATCAATTTCTTTAGTTTAAGGTTCACTGATGAATGTATTATGGATCAATTGCAATATGTTTATGGGTAATTCGTACAATTTCAATGTTCATTCCTTAGAAATTTAGCGGTACATTTTTACAATTGTGTTGCTAAATTTTACATTAAATATGGATCATATTGATATTTTTTATGGATCATTCACACTTTTTTAAGGATTTTCTCCGAAGTTTTATGGATCATTTGGATGTTTTTTATGGAACGTTTTCCAATATTGTATGGATCATTTATTGGTGTTTATTTTCAAAAGTAAGTTTGCCCTTTTAAGATTTTCGAGGTTACATGACAAGCCTTTTGTTTTGAGGACATTCTGCAAGACGATTGCTTCCGCTGTTAGCACAGTTTTGTCGATTTCCCATACTGCCCATAGAAGCATTACTGTCCCATATGAATAGGGAATCAAGCAAAGATGGGACAATTATGCGAGTATCGGCAGTATAAGTCAATATAGGAATTCTGTGGTAGCTTAACGTGATTTTAAGCATCTCAATTGTTTGTGAAATTTCATTTTTACCATACGTTACTTCTAATTAGAGCAGAACAAATATGTATTGTGAAATAATTTATATTTTTCGGTGGCGAATGCCAAATTTAATTTCGATGTTAATGAAAGAATAAAAAATTATGCAAGAAATCTTCTGATTCTATATATTTTCCGACATATTATTTATTATTCACTCCTCTTTTTCACCAAAAGAATTGTGGGACAAAAAAAGAAAAATTGAATTAAAAGCATGATAAGGAATTATGTTCACTAGTTAAACCAGAGTGGCCTGTGACTTTTCATTTTGAAAGTCCCGTTTTTTCACGAACCTCAAAAGTTTCCCAATTTTCAATTTTTAGTTTAAAGTAAAAGTGGGTATTTTTCCTCAAACCAAGTGCAAGTTTTCGTGGTTATTTGTGGGTAAATCTTTTATAGTACTTAGAGAAATCAATTTCCATCACTTTTTTAAGCCTTATGTTTTACGCCAGCCCAGACCTTATGTTTTCAAAACTCCAGAATTTTCTGAGAAATAGAGATATTTATAATGGGCACTAAGCAGGAACACTATTGGCCTGAATGAGTCATGAGATCAAATTGTTAATAAGGAATTAATGGTCTAAGAAATTGTTTTAGAATATTTTAATTCAATAACAAATTAGATCTAGGGAAATTTCTTGGAGAAGTTTTGGGATCTAAGAAAGTTGACAAGACTGTGAGGTTTTAATATTTGTTTAGAGTCTTAGATTATGACATTTTTTCGAAATTTGTAACTTTTACAAATCTTAGTGATTCTTAACCTTTGCGTGCCTAACGTCTGAATTTGCATAGATTTCAAAATTCAGTTAGCTCTTAAAACATAATTTCTCAATCTTTTTCTTCACAACAAATTGCATTTTGTCGGGAATTTATTGAAATTTTTGAATCCATTTCAAAATATTTGGATCAATACATGGTTCCGAAGTTATTCTGGTTCCCGTTGGGGTCACTTTTGGTCGGCATTCGGCTTTCTGTTCTATAATAAGTATAAACACGATGAACATCATGTTTTTTCTCTCCAATGATGTAATTGGACCAATGGCAGCTATACCAACGGTCCACGATCACATTGGGCATCCCGGAAATGTTCTGGTGCCCCCGGGGAAGTGGCCAATTCTCAACAAGAACCAAAACCCATCATGCGACATATCAAACTTCATGATTTGACAAATTTTGACCAGTAATGGCCTTATTGAGAGTCCATGGTCACACTAGCCCTCCCGAGAATGTTCTGGTGCCCCCGGGGAAGTGGCCAAATCCCAAACCAGAACCAAAACCCATCGTGTAACATTTCAGTTCAGTTGTGCGGCATAATCACGTCAGTAATGGAAAATTCACTGTTGATATAGAGAAAAATAACACGCCTAAAGATGCGTTTGAAGTGTTCATGGACCGCAGTATTATTGAAATTATTGTAAAATACACGAATTCAAGCCTGTAAATATACATTCAATGCATGCATTTATTGGAATCTTGATTGGTGCTGGTAAAAATCATGATTCCAAAATTAATACTCGGGAGCTATGGTCAAGTGACGATATGACACACGTATTTTATTCTGCAATCATGAGTCGAAACAGGTAGTTGTTGACTAAAACTAAGTTCCTTGGTGATTAAATTATGTTTCGTGTTTAGATTTCAGCAGATATGCCGATATATTCGGTTCGCTGATTCGTTGTCAAGACGACCTGCCCGATCTATGAAGGTAGCGGCGAAACTAGCCAAACCTACAGCATTAAACTTAGATTCTGGACGGTCAACCCTGGCAACTGATCGATTGCGACTGATTCACTCAATAACTAAAAAAATGCGAGAAAATATGTGTAGCTCTTACATTCCTTCTTTGGATTAGACTGTAGATGAGATGTGCCTTCAGAGTCTACCTGAAAAGAATACCATGTAGATACAGCATAAAAGTTTGGGCTGCAGTTGATGCTCAAACTTCTGTTCTTACCAATTTTGACATTTATACAGGTTAATAAAATGATCTTCTTGTGAATAAATTATTTTATTTGAATCATTTTATAACAACATTGAGAACATTGTGTAATACTAAAATTTAAAATGTTCACTTCTTCATGACTTAACCTTTTATTTTAATTTTCGATAACGTGATTATTACAATCAGGGATATGGAACTGCACAAAGCACATACATGTGCAATGAGCTGATACTATGAGCTTTCGCTAATTAAAAATAAACGCTAATGCAAAATTATCTCATTTTCCAAAATATAACCATTTTTAAAGTTTCAGTGAAGCACAATATTGTTCCATGATACGGAACTAAGACCCAAAATGTTGCTCATTTTTGCATTGATTCTGGAACTAATTTTTATTGCAATGAGCTTATTTTGTTCTTATTTTGTGCGCTCTTTCATAGATCGCACATCTTTCAAAATTGTAACATGCTTTCTCTTGTCTCCTGCTCTCGAAAAAAAACCTGTGCAGGAGAGTTAAAGCGTACATACGATTCCTGATTACAATGCAATTGTTAATTGACTTTTTTGTTGTTTTGTATTCAGCTAATACTTATCTTGCTGCTTTCGTACTACGAACGTAAATCTTGTTAAATTTTTCAGATTACGTGAATTTTATTTTTTATTGTAAGGCCACAACAGCTTCGGTACTTCTTAACCTATTATCGTCAGGGAGTGCATGAAGGCGCGTCATGATCCAGAGTATCCTTTTATGAAACTTAACACTCTACGACTTCATTTAACCCCTCACAATTATAGGCTAAGGACATGCCGAAGCCGACATCTTCTCTAATGATAAGGCAAATTATTATTATTTATTAGGAAAAATCAACGATAAACCCGAGAAGAATCGAGGACAGCGTGTTGTAACACAACTGATGAAACCATTCTACAACTCTGGACGCAGGATTTGTTTCGATAACTTTTTTACATCAGTACCAAGGTTGCCAAATACTCTAGCCAAGGTTGCAAATACTTATTTCAGCTAAAATAATGTTTTTCGGAATAATAAAACCAAAAGATGGTATGATGTCATGTTTAACTTGTAACTTACAAAAAGAGGTTACAAAGTATGCGATTGAAACATAAAACCTGTAAATTTTGCTTTCTATGAGTCACAATCAGCAATTTTCTGATCACTGAGTGAGTGAGTGAGTGTGTGAAAAATCGCTGATTGTGACTCTCATGAAGTGAAATAAACAGGTTTGATATGTCAAACACATTCTTTGCAACCTCTTCCTGTATGCTACCAATTCAAAATATGATCATGGCATCTAATTATTTCATAATTTAGAAAAACATTGTTTTAGCTGAAATCAGTATTTGCAACCTTGCCTCTAGCTAAAGGTTTGCTCGACTGTGTCCTTGAGTACTCTTAGATGTAATAAAAAAGAAATCCCACCAGAGTTCATCGATAAGAAAAAAAAAACTAGAGGCTGGCACTGTACTACATGGTTACAGTGAAAAAATGATGCTCACATCTTGGACCGAGCGTAGGGGTAAAACTATGTTGCTTCTATCGACGGATCGAAAATCGATAGACGACATTTAGAAAAACTCTGAACCATCAACTTCTAAGAAGAGAAATAAATCAACTCTATCAACTTCCATGAAGGCGAAAGTATGTATGCAAGTTAATTGATGTTTCTTATAATACAAGAAAATATACCCGGGGACACTGGAACATCCCAGGGAGGGCCAATGGGATCGTGGGCTCTCAAAAAGACAATTACTGGCCGAGTTCAGCAGAATCATAAAGTTTGATATGTCGCATAACGTGTTTGGTTCTAGTGGAGAATCGGCCACTTGACCGGGGAACATGCCCGGGAGGGCTAGTGTGACCATGAACTCTCAATAAGGCCATTACCGGCCAAGATTTGTAAAATCATGAAGTTTGATATGTCACATGATGGGTTTTGGTTCTAGTTGAGAATTGGCCACTTCCCCGGGGGCACCAGAACATTACCGGGAGGGCGAGTGTGACCATGGACGCTCAATAAGGCCATTACCGGCCAAGATTTGTAAAATCATGAAGTTTGATATTTCGCATGATGGGTTTTGGTTCTTATTGAGAATTGGCCACTTCCTCGGGGCACCGGAACATTACCGGGAGGGCTAGAGTGACCATAGACGCTCAATAAGGCCATTACCGGCCAAGATTTGTAAAATCATGAAGTTTGATATTTCGCATGATGGGTTTTGGTTCTTGTTGAGAATTGGCCACTTCCCCGGGGCACCGGAACATTTCCGGGATGCCAAATGTGATCGTGGACCGTTGGTATAGCTGCCGTTGGTCCAATTACATCATTGGAGAGAAAAAACATGATGTTCATCGTGTGTATACTTATTACAGAACAGTAAAGCCGAATGTCGACCAAAAGTGACCCCAACGGGAACCGGAATAACTCCGGAACCATGAATTGATCCAAATATTTACAGATAGTTTCAAAAACTTCAATAGATTTTCGACAAAATGCAATTTTTTTAGAAGAAAAAGATTGAGAAATTATGTTTTTATAGCTAATTTTGAAATCTATGCAAATGCAGACGTTAGGCACACAAAGGTTAATTTAGAGACAAAAAAAAAAAAACAGATATGAAAGTTAATCTGTATTTGAGCAAAAAAAAAAAAAACTCAAAACATAAGATTTGTTAAATTATCAAGGTTCCAGATTATGCCCTGAAAAAAAATCAAGGCTTTGGGATTCAGAAGAATGTTCAGGGTTCTTAATTTTAAAAGATTTTTTTATAGAACTCTGCCGAGAATACCCATGGAGTTCTGCGGAAGGAATTTAAAGGAATTGAAGACATTTTGAGGAGAAAAAAATAGGGGAAACATTCTAAGGGAGCAACATTACAAGACAATTTTGAGAAGGAGTTCTTAGAAATTGTTAGATAAAAGAAAGTTCTGAATTGAATTTATAGGTGAATCTGAGGAAATTAATGAGCATCGTGAAGAAAATAGCAGGGGAATGAAAGTAGAATTCCAAAAGACCTCCGATTAGAGTTCAAAAAGAAATATAAGTATAATTAAAAGGGTGTTCTGATGATAATTTCAATGCTGATATTGATGAAAAATATCAAAGGTACACACTTAGAAAAACTCATGTAAATTTAGGTGCTCTGAGAGTGACATATACGAGCGTCAATTTTGACATAAATTTGAGTCATAACAGACGCGAAATATAGCTTAATCAAACGTACTTTTCGTCAAGCAACGAACTTTTCGGTCTCGGAGCACTTAATATTACATGACATGTTTGTTTACGTCTCATCTTTTATGTCAGAGATGGATTCCATCACTTGTAAAATTATGTATTTCTAAGTGTGTAGCGTATTTTAAGGATGATTCCAAATATAAATTATCAACCATGAATATGCAATATATTAAGCAATTTATAATCAAAGCAGAATTTATTCTGAATAATCTGGAAAATGAATTGCTTCGGTAGTTTTTTCTGCCCCCTCTATTTACGCCAATGCTGATGACCGTAAGGACGTGGCCGGCGCCATTATTGACCTCAAAAATATGGATTCTCTGGATTCTGTACACTGAGAATGGATTGCTAGTCAATTTCGCTTAATCTGGTCAATCACGGAGTAGCAACTACTGAAATGTATGGTCGTCAATGCTCACGTTCATGCTCTCATCAGAGAACAACAAGACCTTACCCGAGCAAAGTAAAATATCAAATTGATAACAAGTTCTATTACCCGGTTATCACTTTTTGATAACTGAATATGTTATCATTACGGTTGAATTAACAGCCAACATAACAAAAATGATAACAAAAAATTGCTCGTTGGATATCACAAAAATAACTCATATTGTTAGCATTGATAATATCTTGATAACAAATTCTGTAAGCAATACAAATTTATTTCATAAATTTAAAATCATGTTATCATTTTGTTATCAAAACCTTACGCTTATAACTGAAATATGATTAGGGATTAAAAACACTATTTTTTATTTTTCAATGCGAATAATATTAAAAGTTTTGAACTAACCTTGCATTGTTAATAAATTTATAGTGAATTTTTCATGATAACAACTGATAACAAAATTGATCAAGACTGATAACTAAATAAGTTATGCGATAAAAACTGAAAACAAAATGATATCTGGGATAACAAGACTTGTTATCTAGATGATATCGGGTTGTTATTCTACTTTGCACGGGTAGCCTGATTGGTGAGGTAAGTAGGCCATACTATGGATAAGGTATGAATTTCTTGTTTTAATAAATAATCAGAGTTCTAAAAGAAATTTTTGAGCAATTGGTCTTATTATTTTTATTCATAGATTCAGATTTTTATAATTACAATAAAAAAATGTTCTAATAAAATTCCCGGTTATTTCTCGGTTGCTTACGTTTTCCGAATAATTTCAATTTTCCTGGTTCAGTTTAAAAGTACATTTTAACGCTATTTAATAGCACCATGAGCAGAGGCTTAAGAGTGATGATGTCTTCAGCAAAGACGTCCTTCATCTTCATATGAGATGAGCTTTGTGATCCCAAGTAACAATTTTAGTTTATGATGGTTCTTTAGCCCATGATTTAGACTTGTAGAATGCTATAAAACCTCGATAAAACCTGCAATGTTGCTTGGGATCAATCTCCCTAAAAGAGAGATACACAGTTTATTTTTTGTCCTGGGCAAAGCTGAAGCAAAAAATATTCCAAATAACTTTATTATTAACTTATAAAGCTAGAGAGCATATTTAAAATGAAGCCCATAAAACACCTTTTATAGTTGAATTTATTTATTTTCAACTTGTACATATTCACTATGTTCTACAAAGTCGTTAACAGAGTAATCATGCACAACTTCTTCAAATATACTGTGCTTCTTTAATTTGAATTGAATGAGTTATTGATAAATTTTACACTCTTTTTTTACGTAGATATGGAAGGTGCAGATGTGGCTAGTTGCATCTTAAAGTATATCAAAATAGTCTGCTAGAGATTTGTCCTCTTAACAAATGTTCATTTCTTTACTCTATTTTCGCGATGCAACCACCAAAATGTCCAGACAACTGTACTAAGATCAACCTATTTGATTTTTATGAACAAACGTGTAATTTAAGATTGAGTTTTGCAATTTTTTGTTAAGATTTTGAGCAAAGCTTTAGCTGGGAAAAATTCACATTGAGTAAGGTGCTACCGATTGCAAACAAAGATAGACGAAGCACGAGTTAAAAGCAGCACTGGTTTATGCATTATTTACTCCTACCGTTTTAAAACCATTTTATTTATTAAAACATAAAAACGAACATCAACTAGATAAGAGACCACAAACTGCAATATATCACTGAATAAAATCCTACTAAAGAGCAGTGAATCGCATCAGCGATGTTAGTGCATTTGTAATCCGATAACCACGCTGACCGTACACCAAGGCCGTCGCTGCCGCCACCACCGCGTTTGGCAACACTAATATTTCTTCGCTGCAGCCGTTTGCTTGTTTTACAACCGTGTAGCATCTCCCTTCCCCCCACCGGCTGTGAAGCCACTTAGAGATAAGATAAAGCGATACAGGCTTTCCACGGGGTGGTGATATGGCTTACCTAGTTTTGGTCACGCATTAAAATAGCCCCATTCAATCGGTCGGTGGTGGCGCCTTCCACATATGATTGTTGTAAAAATTATGTGTGGGAAATGATTTAGAGAAAGCGGCCTGGTCCAGGCTGCCCCAGCCCAAGCTTCCGTACCGCAAGTCGATTGGAGTCAAATCGGAATCTCTTTATGAGTGTGGAATTTGAAATCGTTGTTTTACGATCTGGTGCATTTCGGTTAGACATGCAAAAGGAATCGAGATCACGAGACATTGTTCGTATCGTTCGGCAGAGGCGGTGGCGGCGGCGGCTGGTGAAAGTGATTCAACGTTCAATTTGATAGTGGAGTTGATTCTCTAAATTTAATGTTTGGTGTTATCGTTTGTCGGTTATCTGTGATAAAGACCATGTTCAAAACAGCCATTTCGGTATTCAAAAGGATTCCGTAATGGATATATAGCAAAATGCAAAAAAGACAACTGAACTTTCTATTCTCGTGGTATACTCAAACTGAACAAAAGCGCGGGGAAGAAATGATAGCTGTCGACAAAGTCAAAAGTACAAAGGTTCTTCTCTTCCGCCATAGCAAAGGAATTCATAGGTTCAATTTATTAGGCGGTCGGTTGAACTGTTCACAGCAAAAAAATAATTTTAATATCACATCAAAGTGGATGAACTTCAATTGTGTCAAAAATATGGTGTAATATTACTTGCCAAAAAGGAGAAAATTATCATTAATACAGCGCATCAACTGACATTACGCTGCTTTTACTGCATTTGTTTATTGTTGTGGCCATAAAAAATACATGAGATTTTCGACATGATTGAAGTGCATCCTCTTGGATGTAATATTAAAATTGATTTTTTGCTGTGTAGTAGACACTGTAGCAAAAACATCGCACGAGCTCATACCCGTAGCGATACCAGATGATGATGAAGATTGCGTTGACACAATCGGTAGTTCTATGAGTAAATCGTTTGAAGTGTCGGTGGCCTGGTTGTGGTTGGTTTACTTGAGGAAATATAGCAGCAGGCTGTGTCGCTTCCAAGTTCTCCCATCGTCGAGTTCAACATAGTTATGCAGCCTACCAAGCTTCTGCATCATAACTCCGTACTTCAATTTTTCTCTGTCCAAGTAATCACTCGCCGCAACTCTCGCCTCCTCAGGAATATCACGCACTTTTTCAGGAACCGCTTTTATGACAAACGTAGCACTTGCGTTCAAAAGATCCAAACGGGAATGAAGTTGACGATTATTTAAACAGCATCATGACCGGAGATTTCCCAGTTGCAAGATGAATCGTCTTCCGGTAGGTGAGCAAGATACTGCACATGCCGCATGCATCGTAAGTTTATCACGTTTCAAGCTCTTCAGTTTTGATTTGAAGGTCTGAATAAAACTTTTAAGCCCTCGCAGCTCATTAGATTCCTATTGAGGTCCGCAATAACTGTGCAAAATTTAATCGATTTTTGTAACGATCAGGATTTGTATGGGACACTGTCTGGGATATGGCCCGAAACTGTTCAATTGCGAACGCTTCATACAAATAGTTAAACAAAGTGTATGAACAAGTGTCTACGCAGTGGGAGGAGGTGGTTAGAATCACTCAAAAACTTTTACGTATATTATGAACAGCCCAAAGTTCTATTTATATATTTCTCGGAAAGCTGCCAAAATTCCTTCGGAATATTGAAACTTTCTGGCTTTGAAACTAATTCACGCTGAAACCCAAATACCAATATCATTTTTTCCTTGATTCGTTTTCCATCTATATTGTTTCCGTGCGGAGCACCAATGCTACCGACGCCAGGGAGGCAGCTTCCACAACTGGACCCTACCAATTGACTCATCAACTCATGAACCGGGACCAACGGGTCTGTTACAGAGATTGTTACAGAACCCGACATAAACCAATCAAACAAACCTTCTGTAATTGCCGCCACCTCTTCTTCGTCGTCCTCCTCCGCCGACTCCTCGTCCGACTCTTCCGTAGACTCTTCCGGATCCATCCGTAACTCCAAAGGCTGTTGATCGCTCATAGCTGGAGCAGGTGTGGAAGTTCCGTTTTTCGAACTTGCAATCAACCCGCTCTGCACAGCCAGTTCCCGAATAGCACGTAGGCTTGTCCTAATGTCACCTCGCACATCCGTTATCGATTTGAGCACATTCAGATAGGTCAAACTGCCACCGTTGGCAACACTTATCACTGTCACCAGTACCAGCACCGACAGGATCACATGGCTCTTATTGCCCTTCATGTTTCCTCTTTTTCCAAAACTATCGATTCACACTAGCACCTATTCTTCGAATTCAATCATTCAGCACAGTTAGGAATCATACGGATTCTTCTTCATGTAGACACGTTAAAAATCGCAACAACCAGAGACTTGGCCCTCGTAAGGACACCCAATCAGTCAATCGGTCAGAGCGTTCCAACGAAACAGTGATCCGATCTGGTTTGGACTCGCGGTCGGACTAAATTGGAAAACCCATTACAATCAATAAAACCTTCGAAGGAAAATCATCGGTTTTCCCTCCGGGGCTCGGTCCTGTCTATCGGTACAGTGCCAGCGTAGGTGCTGATGAGTGAGTAATTGATGCACCGATGCACATGCAGAAAAAAAGCAGTTACTGTATACTGGTGGTGCATGATAAGTGATTCGGCTAAGAGTACGTGATGATTGCAGAAGCTGCTCGTGGAGTTATGCAATTTTTCTCTGCAGCATCGATACATACGATGTTTTAGAGAGCATCTCGTGTCCACGTCTATTGTATTTACTTATGACGGTTGAGAGAATACAATTCTCATGACGCTTTTATGTTTGGCGCCAAATGAATTAAAAAGGCATGAAAGAGAGCAGTAATAGTAATTTACATTTAGTTCCGCTACTTTAATTGCTGCTTGTAATACCAGTCGAGTATTAGTAAACTGAAGAAATATTCACAATACAGATGAAATTCGGGTTTCTGTTAAGTATAAGCAATTGAGATAGTGGAATTAAATGGAAATTACTAATCCATCTCACTTTCTTTACACAAATATTCCTCTATAGACGCCCATATTAATCAGGATTCAAACAAAAAATCACCATACTGTACCAAACATTCCTAATTAGTTCTGATGGGAACATGGGGCCTTCTTTAGCTCAGTCCGTAAAGGCGCAACTATAAAGCAAGACCATGCTGTAGGCGACTGGATTCTCGGTTCGGTCTAGGAATGTTGAAAAATGTCTCTACTTCCTTGGACATATGTCTTGTCGCAAAATATATACTACCCAGACAACCAGAATGTACGAATATTCAAAGATTCTTCTTCTTCTTCTTCTTCTTCTTCTTCTTCTTCTTCTTCTTCTTCTTCTTCTCCTTCTTCTTCTTCTTCTTCTTCTTCGCATTTCAAGCTTATTGCATATCGCATATTACCCAGCAAACAATTTTGTTAACATTACTCAGTTGCAATTCAGTTAGCTGTAGCCTTATACAATATAAAAGCATCGTACAAGATGCATGAATTCCTTATATGCGTACAAAAGTGGACGCCATATACGTACAAATAGTATTTAGCGCAAACATCGTATAAGAGATGTCTTATGATTTCATTAGAATGATTACGCAATCTGTTATTTTTCGTCTTGTATTACATAACGTGCATAATGCAATTATATATCATAGCTTATATAACTTTTCAAGTTACTGTATTGTACACATTATAGGATATGCTAAAAAACATATCCGCAGATGTGTATATATATATATATATATATATAATCATGGTTAAACCGCAATGCATTGATAGTTTATTTGCATCCATACTTTTACGAAAAAAAAATCCTGCGGGTATAAATCAAATGATATGGATTTTTTTATATTACATATTACTGAAAATTCGAGAATTTTTTAATGATCTACATGATAATTGGTTTGAACACATACTTTTTAAATAACTCAACGCATACCTGGTTACATTAGCCTCGATCCTGGTGTCTTCATATCTGCATGGCAGCTACTTATCCATTAGTCCATATACATATTGGTCAATCAACGAATTTTCGTCTATCTTACAAAATCATTAGATTCAAGATTAAGTTCAACATCTTATAAGACTGTTGTTGAGTTTATTATAATTTTATATGCCAGTAACGCTATACGACATTGTTTTGATCGAAATACGATGCATTCCCAATTACATCATAACATATGTGATTATTAGGACACTGCTACGATCATTAAATGGACCGATGATTAAGGAACAGCAGCAAAACTTTCTAATCAATGTTCCCAAACCAGTGGATACTAGCAATAGTACAAATTCTTCACACCAATTATTACTCCATTTTCATAGATTATTATGTGATAAGAAATTTCAGTTTCAATAAAAAACAGTTTTGGTTGATTATTGCAATTCACTTCACTCTTATGTAAAGGGAAATGTGTTACACTATAAACTTTAAGAATGATATCAAAATAACATAACTGGCTACTCTGGCTTTTCATCAGTAGTGATCGGTAAATGTAAATAAACATTCGTTTTCCACTACACTGTCCTCATCGCATCGAACAGCTACTTCTTCTCGTCGATTAATCACAGTAAGTTGAATTAAAACTTTATCCTCTTAAATAAACTAAAAACAAAAACAAATCTTTCAGATGTACGGAGTTGCGCAGTTTATAGAAAACGGCCGATTTCAGGTTCTGGCAGTACCCATGAGCTGGATACAAAAGGAGTTCCTAATGTGGCCAAAGTCATTGAACAACGAGAAGATCGATAAGATGCGGAAGGAAGGGACGATTTTTAAAGGTGCAACCAAATCCGTACCAGTTATCGTAACACGAAAATTCCGCAGCTTCCAAGCGGCGGAAGCTTCTGTGGAAGAACTGTCAAAAAAAGACGTGTCGGATTTTGAAGCAAAAAAAAAAGCAACTGAAATCTGCAAAAAAAAAAGAGGCCAGCGGAAAAACGGAACGATTACAACTCACTTTGTAAAGGTATGTTTTCATTTAAATGGTTCAATTATAAACTAACGTGACTATTTTCAGCAATCGTTGGCAAAGAGAAACAAGCTTGCAGTTCCCGAAGCTCGTTTCAGAAAGTTAAAGCACTATCGGTTGAGCCACCGGAAAAACTGGTCCGTCCACCACAGCCATTGGAACCAGTCATCAATATTCGCCCTGATACGCCACCGGAAAATCTAATCCGTCCTCCACAGCCAATGGAACCGGTGATCAATATTCGGCGGGATGTGACAGCTCCAAGGGATGATTTCCAATCATTTCTTCAACCATCTGCCACAACCACAACGATTGCCCAGACATCTGCGGAAATAGCGAGAGCAGTTCAAATTGTGCAGCAGTCATCAACATCAAACGTTGTCCAGGAACCAATACTACGTATGCCGGAGGATTTCATGCTTCAACAGATCCAGTTGAAACCGCTGGAAACTACTAGTTCCCTTCCAGGTAAAAACTTCAATGATAATTTTGACACTGAAAAAAAAAAAAATTGTGGTTGCTTTGTTGAAGTTAACAAATTTAAATGACATTATTGGTGTTTTGGATTCATGTGTTCCATTTGGTGAGTTTGCATATTTTTGACAGACAAAAAATCAATTTTGACAGACACCTTCTCGAAAATCGACCGATCAATAACTGATTAATTTATTTTTAATGTGTCAAATTTAAGTGAAATTTTTTAAAATGGAACACAGCCTTAGTACCGAATTAAATTTATTGATTGCATGCATTTTGCAGATTATCGATCATTTGCGCCAAATGTTCCTGAAGAGAACATTCACTTTGAGGCTTATACCAAGAATATGGATGTGGAAGGTATTTGAGTTTTTATATTAATTTAATATTGATTATCAGCTTTATTATAATCATTGTCAATAAAAAAACAATACAAATAATGAAATGTCCTTTTAGGTGAAGATACCGATGAAGTTGAAACTGCAACGGACCTAGATGCACTTATTAAACAAAATATTTTCGATGCAGTCAATGATGCAATGCGGAGCTATCTTGACATACACATCGAAAACATAGTAGAACGTGCGGTAAATGCAGCTGTCGATAGAAGTTTTGCGACTAATTTTGCTCGTCTAGCAGCCATGACGGAGGTATTGAATAAAACGGCATCCAAAGACGACACAGTTATCGAGTTACGATCACCTGTTGATACTGAGAAGCATGTTACCGATTGGAATGCTGAGTTGACAAATGATGCTCTTCAAATGAAATATGTGAGTACTCCAATAAACCGTTTCATAAATTATTCAAGAATTCAAATGTATCATAATTTAAAATATTACATCTTTTTTCCAGATGGAATTTTTCTCCCGAATTATTGTTCCTAATTCGTACGTGGAAAAAGGAGATAACGCGTTTTACGTCATTGCAGATTGTCTATTCACTAGACAATTTTGGAATCGATTTACTTGGACAGGCGTGAACAGAGGACATAAATCCAAACGAGGCTTCCGTGAATTTGGAAACGTCACGGAACTGCTTTTAAAACTTATTCAGATTGGTGACCCCACATATACAAAACAGCAGTTGGAGAAGTTTTGTAAAACGCGCTTATTTAGACATGCTAAGACACGATCTGCTAACAAAATGCTGCGAAAGTCATCTTGTCGTACTAAGCGAGGTGTTAAAAGGTCAAAGCCTCATCATGAAGGTGCTATGAATGTTACAGACGACATCGAACTTGATGACAATGGCTCTGATGGTGAGGATATGGATAACTTTGAGAACACAGGGTCAATTCATCAACCAAACGACACTGATACATCTGAAGGCAATGATGGAGACTTCTAAGCTACAGGCAACAGTGATGGTTCTTCTGAATGATTGATCACGGAATGAAGGATTAAAGTTACGGTCGTGACTATCAATGATTTTTTTACATTTCTTGTTATTTTTTAAATGAAAAATTGTTGAATTGGAATCTTAAACAAATAAACTGCTTTCTTAGTTTTATTACTTGATATAATGCTCACATTAGGTATTATCTGTTATTTTAAATGCCAATCGTATAACCATTTTCAGATGAAATTTGCCATTGTATGCATAAGTGGTATGAATACAGTTTTATCTTTACGGTTGATAGGAACCATTTTACATAAAATCAAATCAGGTCTATAGAAATTAGCATTTGAAAAATTTTCTTTCACAAGTTTTGAGCTGAATACATAAAGAAAAGAAGAATCCATTGGTTTTGGGAAGAAATTTTCCATTTCCAACAAATGTTGTCCTTTGATTAATACTTCATCTTCATCTTCATGAACATCTGTCATTCCAACTAATTCTAATGTATTTGTGAGAAACCATTTGTTGGTAAACTTATTTGTCAAAATAAATTATGGAAAGGTAATTTTACATACTTTTTCGTTTTTTATGACATTGATTAAAGTAAGTTTGGAGAAATGCTGTAATTTTGATGATTTTTCACTACATTCAGCTTCTGTTATTCGGTTGGCTATTTGAGCTAACGGATTAGGACCGGGTTTCACCAGCTTTTTCAATGAATGTAGGCAATTTTCGAAAGGATATGCGGAAAGAGATATTAATGTTCCAAATTTTTCCACTTCGTCTACAATATGGCAAACATTGTGTACATTACTTGTGATAAACTCCGTACCATACAGTATCTTGTAATCATTTATAAATTCAATTAAGAGCATTCTCGCGATTGGTAAAAATGATTTGTATCTTTCCACAGAACAAATACGGACTGCGCAAAACAATAATAAAAAATGTTCATAATACTTAGGTGGTAGATGATCTTTTAGAAGCACAACTCCTACATAGTTCAAAAAATTCGATATTCCAACCCTTTCCAAAGTGAAATATGTTCCAACGAACGCATACGTCGGTGAATCTCTACAGGGAACCTTTAATCAACCAAATATTCAGAGATAACCTGTTTTCCGTAAGCGCTCCATTTCGCTCGTTTCGTCATGCATCCAGTACGCCAAGAATTAATCAGCTTCCGCATAATGCCCAACTCTAATAAATGTAACGCATCTCCAACAATGACATCATCTATCATGTCTATCGGTAGTTCCGTAAGTAGAGACACGGCACGTTGGTGCTCTGGGTATTTATTCTCTCGAAACATTTGATTAGTCCGTAGCTCTGCATTCACTTCTGGGAAAATCATGGTTCTTGTCTCATGGGAATATTTTCCTTTCGTCGTACACTTCAGGCATCCAAACTTGCCGTTATAGTTTGTTACACACTTAATAAAGGCCCGAGCGGGAGAATCACATATAAACGCTCGAATTTTTACGGAAACTTTGTGAGTATTAATTATCACACCTGAATTAAGAACTGATGTAAGCTCATTGATGAAAGGAGATAAAAATTCATTGGCATCTTTTGGTTTGCTTGCTCCATAGTAAATACCAACGATGATTGGAGAAATGTGTGATAACTCATGGATATTCACAAGAATTGGCCAAAAATGATTGGCACTGCTCTTATATATGGGAAGACCATCAATGTTGATGTTAAGGGATACATTCATATCCACAGCAACATGCTCCAAGCGCTTTTGTAGGCCACGTTCCAAGCCATGGTGCCAGTATTTACCATAGTTTTTCATGGTTATGATTTCCAAAGTTCTAGGGGTTCTCATAAAAGTGCGGGGATCTTTTGGTAGATCCACCTGCAAGTGAGTATTGAGCACACCAATCAACGATTTCAAAGCTGCTTGCGATATTTGATATTGCGAAGCCCATTTCCGGATTTCAGATTGAAGTGATCCTAAGAATGAAAGTACAGGTTTTTTTTTAAATCGTTAAATTACTTTTATTAAAATTTGGTTTTACCTTGGTATCGTTCATTTTCAACTATATCTTCTAAAATTTCTTTCGAATCATCCATACCGTGAGTATTCATTTCATTATCCAAAGCTTCCGTGGCCTCATTAAATTCTTCAGAGGTGACAGAAGCAGAAGAAGAAATCGATGAACTAGAATAATGCTGTTGGTCCACATCGTTATTTTTATCCGAATTATTTTGAGAAATCTGAGGGATGATCCTTTTTTATGCTTTTGAAGCAAGCGACTGTACGTTCCACTTTTGTGGAATCGCGTCAACTTATTTTTTAAAACAAATGTATTCATACTCCGCCTGATTTTCCTGATTTTCCGAATATTTGTTTTTA